>NC_141924.1:26569888-26721404 GCF_057802395.1 Ceratotherium simum simum
TCATTGATTCTGATGCCCACATTTTTGCACATTTTCACATTTCTGAAAGGGGGATCCAGCTTACATAAACGGGATGTCATACAGCATTGGCAGTGCATAAAACCATAGTGCATCTTACAATAAATGGCATCTTAGAGTCGATGAAATACAGTAAAAGAGGCGTACAAAGGAAATGTAGAGAAAGGGGTGCCCATCTTTGTTGAGAAGACGGAGAAGAGGGTGATGGTGGAGTGTGTGCATGCGTGTGTGTGCACAAAGGCTTTACTGAGGGGCTAACAGGAGCTGAATTGTGAAGAATAAGTCAGAATTTGCCACACAGATACAGATAAGAGAATGTATATGTGTGTATTGGGGAGGGGGCTGGCGGAAGGAAGAAGGAATAAAAGTGGAGGAGGGCGTGTCATTTTAGAATTAGTTGGTTTGAAGCTACATCAGTGATGAGGCTAAATTTCCAGCTGTGTCTTGCAGTTAAGCTCACTACTTGCATGATCATACCTCACATGACATGGTTCAGATTTCATGAGGTTTGCTTTCCTAATTCCTAGAGGTAAAGGTTGATTACAGAATTTTTTTTAAAAATCCTAATTAGAATGAGGGAAATATCTAGAAATGTCCAACAACTGATTCAACTGTAAGGTGATGGTTTTATGCACATGTTCTATAGTTTTATTGAAAATATCCAAAACTAAATTGAGAAAAGATTCATGAAATTGGAATCCTGATTTTTTTTTATGTCTACTGGGGAGGTCCATTTCCCCTCAAGTGTTCAATTCCACAGAACCAATCCTTTCAAATCAATGGAATTTCCAAGTTACCTGCATTTTGGGCAAGACAAGATTGTGAAAACAAAGCCAGAACAACATTTTCCAGTCTCGTGTTTGTGACATACATGTTTATTAAAGGTCAAATGTTTTCATATTTGTGCTCAGCCTCATACAAGAAGGGATTGAAAACTATACACAGCCCTCGAAAGACAGGAAATTAAGGTTGCTTGTATAACGCATTAGTAATGACAAAAGGACTTGTTGCAAATGATATTTTATATATGATCACTATTTTAAGACAACATTATTTTGGTATATTAGAAATTCTTTTAGGGCTGGCCCCGTGGCTTAGCGGTTAAGTGCGTGCGCTCTGATGCGGGCGGCCTGGGCTTGGATCCCGGGCGTGCACCGACACACCGCTTCTCTGGCCACGCTGAGGCCGAGTCCCACATACAGCAACTAGAAGGATGTGCAGCTATGACATACAACTATCTACTGGGGCTTTGGGGGATAAATAAATAAAAAGAAATTCTTTTAAACTTTTCCACTTGGGCAGGAAAAATTTATGAACCGCAACATGAAAGTCTATGAAAAGTCCACTTTTTCATCCCGGATGAAGAGTCGTTCACACTTGGGCCAAATAACATCCTACTCTGACAGAGCTGGTGGCTCATTTGAAAAATTTGGGCTAGATCCCACTCTTATTCTCAGATTAACAGAAGGTAAGTCTCAGTTACTGTTTGTTTAAGAATGTTTTTTTGAATGTTTACTGTTAATGTCAGGTTTGGGGGCTTTTCTGGAGGTGAGAAAAACGAAGTATGCTGTCTCATAATATAGTGAGGGAGGTCTTTGTAAATGGGAGTTGAGAATCGGGAGAAAAATCTATTTTAAATAAGAAAACTTTTCTAAGAAATAGACTGTTTCTCATTTTCATGGCTCTAAGGAAGAAAGTCACTGCCAAAATGATATAGTATTAAAGGTAATGGCTCTAGCCATTTAATCTCAGTTCTAGGTGTAGAAATATGGAACCTTTTTTCCAAAGAGAAGTCTTGATTGTCAGGGCCATAGATCTCATATATCCAGAATCAGAAAGCTAATAGAATTAAATGTTTGCCTGTTGTTGCAAAAACATAATCTTTGAGTAAGGTTTTAATGACCTTTGAAGGCCACATGTTAAAATACTACAAGCTATTAATTATTGTTCCATGGGGCCAGCCCAGCGTCACAGTGGTTAAGTTCACACGTTCTGCTTCAGCAGCCAAGGGTTCACCAGTTCGAATCCTTGGCGTGGACCTACTCACTGCTGATCGAGCCATGCTGAGGCAGCATCCCACACAGAAGAACTAGAAGGACCTACAACTAGGATATACAACTATGTACTGAGGGCTTTGGGGAGAAAAAATTTAAAAAAAAAGAGGAAGATTGGCAACAGACGTTAGCTCAGGGCCAATCTTCCTCAAAGGAAAAAAAAGGAATTATTGCTCCATGAAAGAGGGCAATCTGGTAATCAAAATGTCATGGGCATTTCCTACTTATCAGATCAAGAAGTGCCTACAAATGAGACAGAAAGCAGTTTGAAGCTAACAAAGTTAAAGTGATTAATGCTAGGATGATGGAGTCATAAAATCTTCCCCCAGAATGAGTCTCATCCAAATTTTTTTTTTTTTGGTGAGGAAGATTAGCCCTGAGCTAACATCTCTTGCCAATCCTCTTTTTTTGCTGAGGAAGATTGGCCCTGGGCTGACATCCGTGCCCATCTTCCTCTACTTTATATGTGGGACGCCTGCCACAGCATGGCTTGACAAGCGGTGCGTAGGTCCACGCCTGGGATCTGAACCCCTGAACTCCGGGCCACTGAAGCGGAGCACAAGAACGTAACCACTACACCACAGGGCTGGCCCCCATCCAAATTTTTTAATTAAAAATTTAAAAGGAAGGAAGGAAGAATGAACATACATCAAGTGCCCAGGATTTGCTATGGTAACTTAAAAAACATTTCTATGGCCCCCAAAGTCCAGGCACTTTCCCAAATTGTGGAAAAAAATCTTCAGAGAACAGGAAAACCACTTAGGAAAGAACTTCGGATTCAATAATTAATGTAGAAAAGGGAAGCCGTGTTAACTTATTTAGAAGATCTCGGAGGTGCATATTCTGCACTATAATTGTATGAAAAAGCAGCAAATGATAGCAACATAGTGGTATCAGTGACTATGCCACTGACAGGGTGTATCTAGGTTCAATCTTGGGTCTCATAGTCCACCTCTGTAGAATGGTGAACCCTAAGTCATCAAGAACATTTAAAATTACGGGTGATATGTTTTAGACAGAGTTCTACACAAAGTGGCTGACTTCAAAAATCCTTGCCACTCCAATAGTTCTGAGATAACTAGGAAGTATGGCTTTGCAGGTGACCCTAATCATCACCACTGCTGGCTAATGGAGTTACTGGTCTCTTAAAAGTAAATGACACAGGTAGACTCTTAAAAAGGAAATAGTAAAATGGTTATTATCCAAGGCAATTTGGGCTTTGTCAGCAATGGCAATCAGGTTGTTAGTGTCAGCTGATAACACAGAGAAGCAATTTGGACATTTTCATTTAAAATAAAGAAGTCCCTCTCAGGCTCTATTTCCAATCAGGAGTTGATTTGAGTGGGACCCCCATTCCCCAACCTTACACTTCCTGCCTGAATTCTGATTGAAAACAAGCCTACATGATAGTAAAATGAGAAGAGACCCCTTCCTCGGGAGCGTAGGTAATTTTATTTTTGTGTATGCGATAATGGTGAACTGCTAGATTACCATCAAAGACGTTACATGGGCAGCTGTCATAGGCAGATCTGTTAGGCTACGTGACAGAAGGGCCGTTTCTAGCTTCATGCACCAAGCCTGACTTTGGTTTTGCTCTCAACGGGCATCACCTTTGGATAGCTTTGCTCAGTTGCAGCTCTCTGTAGACTCAGATCCCTCAGACTGGTCTTTACCTCCCCAGGGAGTGATGAGGTGCTCTGGTGTTGAGGAACACTAGTGCTTTGGGGAGGGTTTTATCATACATGGTCTCTTGGCCAAAAGAGCTGCCTGATCAGCTAGAGGAGCCAAAATGGGAAACCCACTATAACCAGTCTATTTAGAGTTAAAGAATAAAATTGCATCAACTCAGCCAGGCTGGACCATGTTCAAGTAGCCTGAGATGGTGAGCATGGCTATAATATTTAGTCAATTGACAGTATAGGATTTTTTTGGATATTGAAATTTATTTTCAATTTGACCCATCATAAGTGACCAAATGAAAGCAACAGTAAGCATCTTTATTCTTTTTTTCTATTAAAAATGTTTAAGTAAATTGAACCTGAATTGAATGAGGTAAATATGGGAGATCAAGGACCATATTAAATAACACCATGAGGATGCAATCTGCCAGATCCATTATGTGGGAAATTCTCTAGGGAAACTGACCTGGTTTCTTAAACAAAAAAATGGCATGGAAAAAAGGTAGTGTGTGTGGGGAAGGGAGAATGGCTGTTTTATAGATTAAAAAAAATCAACTTTAGGAGCCATATCAACCAAATTGATCTTTGTTTAGATTTTAATTTTTTAAATTCTAAAAAGTTATTTTTGAGACAACCGGGGTAATTCGAACCCAAACTTGGTATAAGATGATACTAAAGAACTGTTAATTTTGTTTGGGATGACAGTAGTACTATGACTATGTTTTAAAACTTTTTTATCTGATAGAGTTACATACCAAAGTATTTACGGATGAAATGATAACAATGGCTTGGCTTGGCTTTAAAATATTCCAGTGAGAGGAAAATGTGAGGTGGCAATGGATGAAACAAGATTGGTAAAATGTTGAATGTTGAAGTTGGTGATAGGTACATGGCGGTTCATTTTATGACTCTACTTTTATGAAGGTTGATGATTTCTATAATAAAAAGTGTTTTTAAGTGTTACAATGAAAACTGTGTGCTAACTAGGTGCTTATTACTTTCACATATGTTATTTTATTTAATTCTCAATGAAGTGCTGTCAGATGTTTTTGCCTCCTCTCCTCATCTGATGAAAATGGCTCAGTGAGGTTGATTCACTTATTTAAGGTCACTAAGAGGATGCAGAATTCAAACCAATGCCTGTCTTACTCCAAAGCTTGTTGTTTGTCCATCACCCACCATCACAGAACTAGTTATTGATGATTATAATAATCACTATTGCTATTATTATTGACCTTGAAAAATTGTGATTACTCATTGCAATTGTATTTTTAAAATAATAATACCTAACAATTATTAAGAAATTACTATGTATTTTATAATATGTTGCCCCATTTCCTTCTGACAACACCACTATGAGGTGGAGAGTAATAGTATGATCCACTTAGGCTAATTTATGCTGTGGTAATAAATCACTGCGGAGTTTCAGTGGCTTACAACAACAGAGGTTTATTCTCATTCACTTTTCCACTTGGTGCTTTTCATCGAGTCCTGCACTGGAGGAACAGCGCCCTCATCTGGTACGTTGCTGGAGTTGTGGCAGAGGGAGAAAGAATTGGTGGTGGTTCTTACAACCTCTGCTTGGAATCAACATAGGTCATTTCCACTGCCATGCCTGATATTGATGGGGGTGGGAGAAGATAATCTTCTTCCAGGGAGGGGCAGACAATATTTGGGGACATAATATAATCTACCACAATTAGTATCCTCATTTTACAGACGAGGAAACTGAGGCCTGGAGGGGGTAAGGAATTTACTCACATTCCCACAGCTGGTAAAGGTGGAGGCAGACTACAACCCCAAGAGCCTGTGGGCCTCCTAGTGCAGCACAGCCTCCCTGGTTATTTGGGAAATACTATTTTATTTCTATTACTTCTATTTACATAGTTATTAAGAGACTTTATTCTATACGGCATTCTGTTGGTATTTCACGAAGCAAACTTTATTGAAATGCAGCCCATGTATAATTTTTCCAGAATGAAGAAAACTTGAAAGGAAACTTCGGTCTTTTCTATTGCTGGATGGTCAAGCTAGCTGTCATATTTTCTTTTCCTGCCATAAATTTGGTTTGTTATCCTCAAACATATTTATAGGACTTCAGTTTTATGTCTAGATTGGCTAAAATGTTAAGATTTAAAACAGTTCAGTCTTATTTAGCACAGGCTTAGGAGTCATATGCCCCTTCTGCCACTTGTTAGCTGTGTGATCTTAGACAAACATCTTGACATCTCTGAGCTTCAGGACCTAAAATACAGGATAGGGATCGTAATAAGTACCTTTGTGGGATTATTGTTAGGATTTAATGAAATGATGTATTTAAAGTGCCTAATAAAATTCCTGGAATATGATGGACACAAAATAAATCATAGTTACTATTTTTAATTAGTTTTTGAGTGATTAGGAAAGAAGTTTATTTGAAGGTATAGTATTTTTTTAAGTCAGATACATACCACATGCAATAATTTAATTACATAGCTTTTATTTTAGACATCTTTGAGGAATAGTGAACTAATCTATTTCAATTTTCTTTACAGGTGCAGACACAAAAAGGACTGTCCGTGAATTTATTAATGACCAGAGAAACAGGTTTCTGCTTGAGGTAATAATTTCTTTCTTGCATTAGCCAAACAGAACACTACTTGCATAGCATTACCAAATTTTCACCTTGACATTTTATTTTTCCCTTACGTGCCCCAGATCTATTGTCCTTCCTATTCTCTCCTTCAATCGGGCTTTTGTTCTCATCATTCCACCAAAACTACTCTTGTCAAGGTTACCAATGACCTTCCTGTTGCCAAATTCCAATTGTCATCTCACAGTCTTCCTCTAACTTACCTTTGGCAGCAGTTGGCCCATTTAATCACTGCCTCTTTCCTGAAACACTTTCTTCCGCTGGCTTCCGGGACCCACTACTTCTTGGTTCCTCCCCATCGCTGGCTGCTCACTCCTCCACAGTGTTCTTTCCTCCTCCTCTTCTCCCTGATCTCCAAAGGTCAGAATACCCCAGGGCTCACTCCTCACCCTGTGCTCTATCTACCCTCCTCCAGGCCCCTGGCTTTAAATCCCACTTCCGCATTAACAACTTCCACACCTATTTCTCTAGTCTGATTCTCTTCCCTGACTCCAGACTCACAAATGCAACTGTAGATCTTAACATCCGCACTTAGGTGCTCAATAGGCATCTCAGACTTCACATTTCCAAGACTTTGCCCCTGCTAGACTCTACCCTGCCCTGCAAATCTGCAGCTCATGCAGTGCTCCCCATCTCAGTAAACAGCAATTCCATTTCTCCAATTGCTTAGGCCAAAAATATTGGAGTTATCCTCAACTCCTCCTCATGATCCACATCCAAATATACTTTCAAGTACATTTTTTCTGAATACATCCATAATCACACTACTTGTCATGACCCCCACTGCTGCCATTGTATACAGTCCATGCCACCAATATTTCGTGCATGAATTATTGCTGTAACTTCTAAACACTGGTCTCCTGCTTCCATTTTGCTCCCTACAGTCAGTCTATTCTCCACACAGCAGTAGGAGCCTATTCTCCACACATGCCCCTCCTCTGCTGAGGACCTCTAGTGACTTATCTGGTCCCCAGCTCTCTCTCTCTCTGACCTCATTCTGCCCCTTGCTCACTCTGCTCCAGCCACACTGGCCTCCTTGCTGTTCCTGGGACACACCATCTTGCTCTTGCCTCAGGGCCTTTGCACGGAGGCTCTTCGTTCTACTGAGGCTCTTCCTTCTGGGAGGAACATTCCTCCCTCAGATAGCTGCATGATTTGCTCCCTACTTCCTTCCAGTCTCTGTTTAATTTTCACCATATCGGGGAGGCTTTCCTTGGCTAAACACAATGGTACCCCCCTGCCCTTGCCCACTGGTCCCCTTATCTCCCCACTTAAACCACTCCCCCCTCTACTAGAAAGTATACCCCATAAAAGCAATTTTGTTTATTTTTTTCATGGCTCTATTAGCACCACTTAAAACAGTCCTGGCATACAGTAGGCACTGAATAAATACTTGGTGAATAAAGTAATGAATGAAATTTTTTTGGTTATAAACTTGGAGTATCTAATTATTGGTTGTTGTTTCTTTAAAATTATCTCACATATTTTTAATTCATTTATATTATGATGTAAGCAGTTTTGTTTATTTAAAATTTATTTTTCATGCATGGCATTAAAAACCCAAGTGGATTCTTATATTCTGTACTAAAAAAATAGAAGCTAGAGTCAGGAGTTGTATTTGGGGATTGAAACAGGGCTCTTTGAGGCTGGGTAAACACCCTGCCCTGAGGCTGGCTTGGAGGAATACATCATGGGCATAGCAGCCTTGGAACCTGATTCTCCCATGGTCCTTCCTATTGGAGGAGGCTTTGTGGCTGCAGACACCCCAATTTCCCAATGCCCAGAAAGTAATGGAGGGACACTGTGGGTAATACCAGGTGGATCTGCTCTTTGGAGGGATATATACCTTTTTGTGGGGCACAGCCATTTTGGAACAATATTGAGCCTCTTCATAAAAACGAAAGAGAGGAGTTAGTCTCCCTTCTAACTATTCCCAAAAGAAAATTCCTTCATGGGCCGGCCCTGTGGCTTGGTGGTTAAGTGCGCGTGCTGCGATGCTGGTGACCCGGGTTCGGATCCCGGGTGCGCATCGAGGCACCGCTTCTCCGTTCATCCTGAGGCCGAGTCCCACATACAGCAACTAGAGGGATGTGCAGCTACGACATACAACTATCCACTGGGGCTTTGGGGGGAAAAAATAAAAAAAAATAAATAAAATCTTTAAAAAAAAAAAAAGAAAATTCCTTCATGAAATAAAGGCCATAGCTCCAAAATTTGGTGTACTATTATTTCTAATAGTACAAATGACCACTTACTATGCAAGTTTTTTCCCTTTATTATGAGACTGTTGAAATGTACTAGAAATGTGCTGGAAATGTGGAATAATGTTCTTGATGCACTTCTGTTTTCAATATTCCTAGTATGCTCTGTTAACCAAAAGTAATACAATTAAAAGATTTGAAGAACACATAGCAGCGAAGGAAAGGCAACTCATAAAAGCAGAAAACAAGCTTCAAGAAGACGCAATGGCCTTTGAAGAGTTCCTTCGAGAAAATGACCAGAGATCTGTAGATGCTCTTAAAATGTTCGTTTTCTCACTCTGACCAAATTGCTTTTTTCCTCCCTCTTTCTTCTTCTTAGTTTCTCAGAACACAACACAAAACAAACTAACAAATTTCTGTTACTTTTCAGTGCAGCACAAGAAACTATAAACAAACTCCAAGTGACAGCAGAGCTAAAGAAAGCAAATATGGAGATACAAGCAGTGAAAAGGTGAGGCCAGGGCACCGTCTTTTGCTTATCAAATGTCCAAGTCCCATTGAGACCTATTCGTGCTTAGCGAGACCTAAGTGGGAATAATTCTTATCAGTTGATGATTTCATAGGATGACCACATTTTTAAAATAAGTAATCTATCGATCAAGGATCATCTCTGCCTGGGTATCAGGACAGTACAATGACCTCTGGCTGAAAGGTTTCTTTAACTTGTCGATATGGAAGCCAAGAAATTAGTTGAAAAGAAGCAAACCAATTTTGGGAGTAAACAATAAGTTTTTTCTACGTGTCCTTTTTCTTTATTCTGAGGCACGTTTCTTCCCACATTTTAACATCTCTGGAATTCAGATTCATTTCACAATTGTCTTACAATTATAACTGGCAGGGTTTTTTATATTTATACTCACACTTAGCTGAACCTAGCATTGGTATTAAAAACTAGGATCTATAATGATAAAAATTACAGGAGCAGGAGTTAGGATAAAAATCATTGTACCACCACCACTCTTTTTTTTCAAACCTGGATGTTTTCTTTTATGGTCAAGTATATCTCAACTGATCTAACTTTAAATATCGTAGATATTTATTGTAAATATTGTAATATCGTAGCTTCTGTAGGAAGCTTCCTTCTGTCGTCATCTTTGCACAGTAATTGCATGATCCAGGAGACACTGTAGCCTGGTATCAAGTCATGCTAAAACGTGTTTTTTCTTTTTGAGGACTTGATAATTAGCTCTCCTCTGAAACCAAGTCCTAGACTTACATCCTAGACTTCTTTGGGAGGAGGACAGCAGCTTGTCTAAAATGCAGCAAATGAACAGGATGGTAGTTTCTTTGAAACCAATTGCTACTAACAATATGTGTGTTTCAGACACATCCTGGTCACAGCGCCCTCTTCTATTTTAGGAGCCTAAAGTTGAAGGTGCTCCAAGATGAAGAATTCCCCTCCCTCCCTCGATAATGTAATCGGAAGACTCTGTTCTATTTGTAGAACTAGAGTAGCAGCCTCTATGTTTGCATAACGTACTGTATTTATGCACAGTGGCCGCCCAGGTAAACCCTCCAAACAGCCTTGCTGAAGAGAATGTGCTTACTGTTTATGTGTCTCATCACCCTAGAAAGGTAACAGCAAGAGATGCAAGCACCTGCTGTTATTTCCCTCTTCTCTCTTTATGGGCTTGAGATGGCCCGAGGAGGTCCTCCACTGCAGGGAGGGCTGGAAATCTGTTTATGAAGGGCAAGGGAGCTTGTTCTGAAGCTTTTGCTTGGAAGCTGTGCAATTCTAGCCATTTTAACCCTGTTTTTTGTAGCACATCTGGGAGGACTTCAATCTAAAAATAAAGTGGTGGTGGAATGAGGGACTCCCAGCATCTTTCGACTAGTGGTACATGAGCCAGCCATTTACTGACTCTTGAATATCACTCTCACAGCAGGGCTTAAGGAAGACTCGGACCGAAAGAAGTATTGAAGCTGAAGATATGGATATAGGAGTAATATTGATAAGGGTATTGACAAGGATAGGAATAAGGGAGGCTCCAAAAGATGAGGGTGGAGCTCCCCTTCACAAGGCCCTTCAGTGTTATTTGAAACATTCTTCTGGGTCCACTTGGTAACGTGATTATGAGAAAGCAACATGAGGCTAGGGAAAGGCTTTCGGTCCAAGTCACTGGGTCTTGTTGGCAAGAGCTTGGGCATCTGAGCCAGACAGACCCAGGTTTGTGTGCTGGCTCTGCCATTTCCTAGATGCGTGACTTTGCAAGTCATTTATTTCTTCTTCCAAAAGATAGGAATAATGAAACCGACTGTAAAGTGCTGTACTGAGTATGAAATGGCATCTGTAGTGTGTCCTGCGTATTGCCCGCTACAGAGTAGGTGCTTATGGAGCGTTAGTTTCCTTTCTTCTCCTTACATAAGTACCATCTTTTCTACCTTCTGATTCCTTCCTGGGTCTAAAATTTAATACAGTATTTCCCTCAGAAATAAATAAGTAGAGTAAAACTATCATCAGTCTATTCTATGTGTGCGTATCCTTGGGCATGTTTTACTCAAATAGCACGCCCACAGGAGTCTTTCTTCTCATCTCATATCTTATGGATGCCCATGTTTTTATGGCCATATTTCCAATTTTTTGTTAAGAAAATTATTATTCAAATACATAGTCAAGAGAATGAATTTTGTAAAACCATTTTTTAAAAAATGAACATGATTTCACACAGATGTATCTAATCATATCTTTGTTTCTTTTGAGTAGTGAAATAGCAAAAACAGAATTCCTCCTTAGAGAGTACATGAAATATGGATTTTTTCTGCTGAAATTGTCTCCAAAACATTGGCAAATCCAGCAAACACTGAAAAGGATGCAGGTGACAAAGAGTAAAGAAAATATGAATGTCACTCTTCCAAAAATATTAAGTGAGTCACATATTCTTCATTTCAATTAAGTGAATATGCCTAATTCTAAAATATGCTGCTTCAATGTTTGTTTCTTTATTAAATAATCAGAATTTCTATTTCAAGCAGAACCTGAATAAAGATTCTCACTATCTCTGGTATTATATATTATTAATTTGGAAACTCAGGTTAATTTCAGATATAAAGCAATAAAAATATATAGGTGGAGAAATAGAAAATATATTATCTGCAGATGATGTGATAGCATACCTAGAAGCTCCCCCTCCCCACAAAAAACCTGAAAAACTATTTGATTTTTATTAAAGCATTCTGTAGAGTAAATGGACACGAAGTCAAATATACTTTATTAAGCTAAATAAACTAACTTTATTAATTAGAAAATATACGAGGAAATTAAATCCAAGAAAGCAACAATAACCTTAATTGTGTGACCTGGAGATTTGACAAATAGAGGAATATATCATGTTTTTAGATAGGAAGACTGATATTGTGAAGCTGCCAATTTTCCTAAAATTAATGCATAAGTTTTATGGAATTACAATAAAAATGTTACAAAAAATTTGTCTGGGAGTTGGGTGTTGGGTTAGGTAGAACTTTGCACAATGATTCTGAGGTTTATCTAAAAAGATAAACAAATTATTTTGAAGTAAGGAGGGAATGGGGTGTTGCTAATCCTTTAAGATATTATATAACATATTATTACAGAGTCTCAGAAATGAAAACAGTGTGGTAGTGGTGTTAGGTAGTCAGCTCAGTGGACCAGAAATAGATCCCATTATATATAAGAATTTCATAAGTGATAAAAGTGGGGTCACAAATCAAAACGGAAGACTTTCACTTCTACCAGCTTTTGGGTAATAGGGACCAGACACCCTCCTGTCTGAAAAGTCTGAAAAATAGATGAAGCACTAGCTTTCAGACACTGGACTTCAAGGACGGAGGCAAAGTAACCCTTAGAGAGGAAGCAAATGAGGTGAGCCCGATTATGGCCTCAGCATAACGCCTGGGAGAGTTTCCAGGTTGCAGCTTAGGTGGGGGGAGTCCAGGTGGGCCCAGCAGTGCCCGTGAATTAAAAAGACAGAGCTGGGGGTCCAGGGAGGCCATGCAGCTGGAGTTCCCAGAGCAGAGCACTGGAGAGCAGAGAGCTACACAAAAAGAGAGTTCTGAAGATCTGCAGAGTCTTGGGCTGAGAGCTGATCCTGAGACTCCAGGGTAAGAACATTTATACCACAGAAATAGGTAAGCTACAAATCAGGGAGAATTTTTCCCCAGAGAGCTGGTTGTTAAACATTTACCAGCAGGCCACGGATGGCTGCCCTGCTCAGTTCCCTTGAGTCTCTCACTGTGCCAAGTGTGATTAAATTATCATGTATGTCAAGTATTGAGCACAGTGCTGACACTTGGTTAAACTCAATACATGGTGTTTGACAAGAGAAAAAACAAATGGAAAGGAAAACTGAGAAGTTTATGCATTTAACAGCGTAAGATTCAGTGCTCCTAGACTTTTTATGTAACTAGACGATGTTCAGAAACCAATGAGCCTCTCAGTCCAAAGGAGTGAATGGCTAACCCTGGGATTTTAAAGGTTATGACAGACTGATGCAGGAAATACAGACCTCATCGTGCCCGGCAGGTCAGTTTTTATCCATTCTGCCTGCCCCAGAGACCAGCCCTTGCTTCTACATCATACATTTGCTGGTTACAATGTCCCCATCTTATATTTCTGTCCCTGGAAGTTTTCACAGTAACACTACTTTCACCCTGAGACAAAGCTCAAATTCTCATGTCTTCCTCACCCCTCGCTTTTTTTCCCCCCACTTCTAGAACTAAATACAAGGAAAAAAGAGGGCAGTATTGAGGAGCCCAGGAAGATATCATTTTCAGAAGACTATCCTCTGGGAAGAGGTAGCCAAGGTAACAACATTTGGGACTCAACTTAACAAAAATAAAACCAGAGAAGGTGCCCAACTCAAGTGGAGATCAAGGACCTATAAACTAACCTGGAAAACAGAAGGCGGTGTTCATATTATCCTTAATTCTGGGGAGCTAGGAGTTCCATTTCTCTCTCTCTGACATTACAAAACTCAGAGAGGTGGCCGAGTGGACAAAACAGGCAGAGAAGTCAGGGACAGAGGACCTGGCATGAGTCACCCTTTAGCTGACTAGCACACTCCCTCAGGTCCTTCCTAGCTGGACCTCCTCATTCCTCTGGTTCAGGCCTACCTTCTGGTGTTGATGGGCCCATTCCCAGATCCCAGCAAACCAGGTCAGTTGCAACCAGGTGACTGCCATTGGCCAGTGACTCAGGGAAGTAACCAGGGAAAACTGAGGTAGCTCTACCATGCCCACAATCAACTCTGAGAACTCCTTCAATCTCAACCTGCCCTGCCCTGTAGTCATTCGAGCTTGCAACTCCAATGCAGGCTGACCCTTGGTGACTCCTTTTCTCCTTTATCCTGCTGTCAACCATTGGATGTATTTAGTGGTGGGGGTAAAGCTCAAGGGTGTAATTTACCTGCTCAAAAACGACCCTGATATGAGTCTTTTGCCTGTGCACTTGGCCAGCTGATTGAAAAAGAGAATTCTTTTGGATTGTGAGGCCAATTTGGACCCAAATTATTTAAGACATATCACTTTGCCTGTTAGAGGATCTGGAGCAGGGCATGGGGGAAGTGGGTGGAGAGAGTGGGTGGTGGCGCCAATGTTCTCTTCTCTTTGAAATCTTGAATATAGAAGTCATTCAGTTTAAATAACATCCCTTAACAAGACTTTTTAGTAATATGTGTTCGGGTATCAGCTTAAAAACTAAGATGGTGGGGCTGGCCCCGTGGCTTAGTGGTTAAGTGCGTGCGCTCCACTGCTGGCAGCCCGGGTTCGGATCCCGGGCGCACACCGACGCACTACTTCTCCGGCCGTGCTGAGGCCGCGTCCCACATACAGCAACTAGAAAGATGTGCAACTATGACATACAACTATCTACTGGGGCTTTGGGGGAAAAAAAAGGAGGAGGATTGGCAATAGATGTCAGCTCAGGGCTGATCTTCCTCACAAAAACAAAAACACTAAGATGGTAATTTATGGCAGTGGTGGAATCCATCTGGTTCTTCATCTACTTTCTTTCCTTCCTTCCTCCAATCACCATATAGTTATTGGAGGCATACAACATATCAGGCACTTTTCAAGACTCTGAGTACACAAAGATGAATAGGACAGAGTTCTACACCCCAGAACCATACAGTACAATACAGTGGGATGAGAAATACAGTAGTGATAGATAGTGAGGGCTCTGGGGGCAAAAGCCAAAAATGTGATCTCTGCATGAGGCATTTATAAGAGTCTTTAAGTCGAGGTCACATTTGAGCTGAATTTTGAAGAATAAGAAGGAGCTTGCCAGGTGGAGGGTGTGGTTTCAAGACAGAAGAATAGCAGGAGAGTGGTTGGAAGTCCTAAGAGTGCTGGCGTGAGGAAACATGATTTGCGAGGGGACCTGGGGGCCAGTGGATGAAGAGATCCAAGACCAATTTTGCCCACTTCTCAGTTTCAGGCCAGGATCAGGCCCAGCCATTGATGTGCGGGGAACAAGTGCATGTAGGTGTGGGGGGAACAGGTGCACGGGTGACTTGTATGTGGCAATAGTGGGTCTCTCCACAAGATGTAATGATTAAAGTGTCCCATCGTTTTTATTTTTTCCCTTGATTTAAAAAAAATCTGTGGTTAGAAATATATATGATTAGATAAAAATAGAACCATGACTTATATTTCACTTATATTTATGTCCCTGATTTGTGACCTTCAAAGGTTGTATCATGTTTTTGACAATATGCATCCCCCCCAAACCAATGCCTTTGATTTTATTCTTATACTTGGAACCCAATTTCAGTAGAATAAAAGAGCTACATTTTTATATGATTATCATTCTAATAATAATAATAATAATAATAATAAAGTAATGGACATATCCATGTAGAAAAATAAATATCTTGCACCAAGTAACGAGGACTCATTTCTAATTACACATTATTTCTTTTCACCTCTACCTTCACCAATGACGTGGACTTCGCCTGGACATTCTGAACAGGAAAACTAAACAAGAAGTCTGCTCTCATCCTAGAGAATAAGAAATCTTCCTTATCAAAGTACAGTACATACTTGATTAACTCTCTTGGAAACTGTGAATGTTTTTTAGCAAATGTCTTTTAGGCTTTCTTCAACGTATATACCACGTATCCACACCCATTGTAAGAGATAATGGAGGTAGTGGTTGCTGTTTTCTGTGCGCTCCTGAGGTGACCCAGTTCTCACAGGCCTCCCTGCATTCTTTCATGGGTGCCTGCAACTGCTGTTTGCAGGAACTGCCTGCCCCCTGCATCTTGGGTCTTTGCCTCTCAGAATCCACTGCTCAGTTGTTTATTAAGCTACTCTGCTGGGCCGTGTGTTTGCAATTTCACCACGTAATTCAAAATTGTGGCAAAGGACCATGAAGCATTTTTGTTTGTTTGTTTCTTCTCTTACTTGATTGTTGACTCATTTGTACTCATTGTTTCAGAAATTGTTAGTTCTCAACCCTGGCTACCCCAAGGGAACTTTAAGAAACTATAGTGATGCCCTGGATGGGTACACAGGCCCCGAGGAAAGGATCTGGGCCAGCACCACAGTATCCATGACAATCACACATGACAAAAGTCAACAAAGACACTGTGCTCTGAATTCCAGGGCCCGTAGGGTTGCTCCACTTCTGTGGCATTTAGCAGTGACTGTTTTGTTTTATTTTTAATTATATTTTATTTTGAGATAATTGTAGATTCACATGCACTTGTAAGAAATAATAGAGATCCCTTGTATCCTTTACCCAGTTTTCCTCAATGGTAACATCCTGCAAAACTGTAATACAATATCACAACTAGGATACTGACACTGATACAGTCAAGATACAATCAAATACAAAACATCACCACAAGGATTCTTCATTTGTCCCTTTATAGTCATATTTACCTCTTTCCACCTCCCCTTAACCCCTGCAACCACTAATCTGCTCTCCACTTCTATGAGTTTTGTCATTTCAAGAATGTTATATAAATGGAATCACACAGTATGTAACCTTTTGGGATTGGATGTTTTACTAAGCCTAATTCTCTGAAGATTCATCCACGCTGTTGGGTCTGTCAATAGTTGGTTCTTTTTTTATTGCTGAGTGGTATTCTATGGTATAGATGAACTACAATTTAACTATTCACTCCTTGAAGAATATCTGGATTGTGCCCAATTTGGGGCTATAATGAATAAAATTGTTATACATATATTTGTGAACACAGTTTTCATTTCTCTGGGATAAATGCCCAGAGTGCAATTGCTGAATTGAATGGTAGATGCATGTTTAGTCTTTTAAAAAAACTGCCAAGTTGTTTCCCAGAGCGGCTGTACCATTTTACATTCCCACCAGCAATATATGAGGGATCCGGTTTCTTTACATCCCCTCTAGCATTTGGTATTTTCACTGTTTTGTTTTGGTTTTTTTTTTTAGCTATTCTGATGATGTATATATCTTATTGTGCTTTTAATTTGCATTTCCCTAGTAGCTAATAGTGTTCAGCATCTTTTCATGTGCTTGTTTACATCTTTATATCCTCTTTGATGAAATGTCTCTTCCCATCTTTTGCTCATTTTCTAACTGGATTGTCTATTTTTGTCTTTGTTTTTTACTGTTGAATTTTGAGGATTCTTTATATATTTAGATACTAGTCCTTTGTGGATATGTGGTTTGCAAATATTTTCTCCCAGTCCGTAGATTGTCCTTTTACCCTCTTAACAGGGTCTTTTGTAGAGCGAATATTTTAAATTTTGATGATCAGTTTTTTCTTTTGTGGATCATGCTTTTTATGTGAAGTCTAAAACTTGTTGCCTAGCTCTAGATCCCAAAGATTTTTTTTTCATATTTTCTCCTAAAAGTTTTACAGTTTTACCTCTAAGTCCATGATCCATTTTAGATTAATTTTTGTATAAGATGTGATGTTTAAATTGAGATTCTTTTTTTTTTTTTCCTATGGATGTCAATTGCTCCAGCACCATTTGCTGAAATGGCTTCTGCACTGAATTGCTTTTGAACTTGTGTCAAAAATCAGTTAGGCATATTTGTTCAGGTCGGTTTCTGGATTCTCTATTCTGTTCCATTGGTCTATGTGGCTGTCCCTACACATGGTCTTGATTACTGTAGCTATTAGTCTTGAAATCAGGTAGACTGATTCTTCGTACTTTATTTCTCTTTTTCAAAATTATGTTAACTACTCTAGTTCCTTTGTCTTTCCATATAAATTTTAGATTAATCTTGTCTATATCTACAAAAAAACCTTGCTGGAGTTTTATAGGAATTGTGTTAAACCTGGTTATGTGTTGAATCACGTCTCCAAAAAGATAAGTTAATGTCCTAACCCATGATATCTATAAATGTGACCTTATTTGGAAATAGGATCTTTGTAGATATAATCAAGTTAAGATGAGGTCATTAAGGTCATTAATTTCCCTTAATCCAATATGACTGGTGTCCTTATAAGAAGAGAAGAGACACAGAGATGCAGGGAAAATGCCACGTGTGGAGAGAGGCCAAGATTGGAGTGATACAGCCAAGGAATGCCAAGGATGGCTGACAACACAAGAAGCTAAGAGAAAGGCATAAGACAGTTTCTTCCCTGGAAACTTCAGAGAGAGCATGGCCCTACTGACACCTTGATTTTGGACTTTTAGCCTCTAGAACTGTGAGAGAGTAAATTTCTGTTGTTTTAAGCCACTCTATTTGTGATACTTTGTTACAGCAGCCCTAGGAAAGTAATACAAACCTGTATATCAGTCTGGGGAGAAATGACATCTTTACTATGTTAACTCTTCCAACCCATGAACATAGTATGTCTTTCTATTTATTTAGATCTTTTCTGATTTCTTTCATCAGCCTTACATAGTTTTCAGCATACATGTCCTGCACAAGTTTTGTTAGATTTACACCTAAGTATTTCTTTTCTACTTGTTTCTTTTTGAGCAATTGTAAATGATATTGTATTTTTAATTTCAGTGTCCCTTGCTAGTATATAGAGATACAATTGATTGTTGTATTTTTATCTTGTCTACTCTGACCTTGCTGAACTCATTATTGGTTCCAGGGATTTTGTTTTTGTTCTTTTGGTGGTTTTTTAGATTTCTTTGGATTTTCTATGAAGATTATCATGCCATCTGCAAACAGGTATAGTTTTATTTCTTCCTTTGTGATCTGTATGCCTTTTCTTTCCTTTTCTTGCTTTACTGCAGTAGGTAGAACTTCCTATGCTGAATATGAGTAGTGGGAGCAGACATCCTTGCCTTATTCCCACTCTTAAGAGGATTCAAGCTTTCACCATTAGGTAAAATGTTAGGACTTTTGTAGATGTTGATACTCTATCATGTTGAGGAAATCTTCTCTATTCCAGTTTTTCTGAGAGTTTTTTTATCATAAATGAGTGTTGAATTTTGCCAAATGCCTTTTCTGCATCTATTGATGCACACATCACATTCACTCCCTCAGAAAGTTCACAACTCTTAGTTTCTTTCATTCACTCAACAAATATTTGAGTGCCTTACAGGCCCAACAATAAATAAAAGAAAGTCTCTGCCCTCAAGGAGCTTACCATCTAGTGAGGAAGACAGACAAGGGATTAGTCAGTTATAATATAGTATGATAATGCCATTGGAAGGATAAACTCAGAATGCCACAGGCATGCGAAGGAAGGACTCTTAACCCAGAGGAGAGGACAGGGAGTGCGAAAGCAAGGGCAGGATCAGCAAACACTCTCCAGAACAGGTGGCATCTAGGCTGAGTCTGATGAGAGGAGGAGGAGTCAATGAGGACAAGCTCTGGAAGAGGGAGGGGCCTCCTGGCACAAAGGTGGCAGAGCTTGGCTCTATTCAGAATGGCTGGGCCACAGGGTGAGAGTGGGAGAGGTTCGAGGGGTAAACAGGTATTGCATCACAGCAGGTAAGCAGTGATGTCATCCTAAGGAGTCTGTGCTTTGTCTCTAGGGCCCAGGCGAGCCACTGAGGGTTTTAAGCAAAAGTATGACAGAGAACCAATCAGTTTGCATTATAGAAAATTGGATGTATCAGTATTTTAGAGAATGAAATGCAGGGGACAAAATTCGAGGTAGAGGAGCTTGTTAGGAGCCTGTTGTCACAATTTAGGTGAGAGATAATGAACTGTCTCAATCAGATAGTGGCAGTGGAAACGAAGAAGGAAAGGCTGTGAGACACATCAGAGAAGTGGCATTGACAGGCTTTGAAAGGCTTGCATAAAGATTGGGAGAAGTGTGAGGAAAAGAGCATAGTCAAAGATAACTCCCAAATTTCTAGCATGGCAACTGGGGGTACGGCATTGTCATTCAATGTTATTGGGAACGCGCTAAGGGAAGATAAGGAGTGTGGTTTTGGATGTGCTAGTTTTAGCTCCCCCAGGGACAGCCAAGTGGATACTGATGTCCAGTTGGAAGTTGGACATTGAAGTCTAGAGCTCAAGAGAAAGAGAGAGATGTGGGAGTCATTAGTATATTAGCAGTGGTTGAATCTGTGAGAGGATGAGATCACCCTGCAAGAATGGGCAGAATAAGAGGGGAAGAAGGCTGAGGAACCAAAGACATATGTGTAAAAAACGAAACCAAAAGGGTAACAAAAGTTTCAGAGAGGTGAGAGAAGACTGATTAGAAAATTATATCACTGAATCCAAGAGAAGAGTGGGGTGGGCAGTAGTATCAATGCTTTCTCAGGGGATGTTTCCCAAATATTTATTTACTTCTATGGCCCTTTCTGTTTTCCCACACCTTATTTCTCATTGCTCGAAGCCTAGCTCCAGCTAGGTATTTTGTCCCCTTAAACTCAACATGAGCAAATATTAATCTTTTTCTTATCCCATCCTTAAACTGCTTTCCTTCCTGTTAGTGCTAGCTCCATTATTCCAGGCTCACAGACTACAAATATTGGAGTCATCTTTGTCTCTTCTTTTCTGGCCCCAGCGGCTCTTTCTCTTCTTGGTTCCCATGACTTCATTATTTCATGTATCTCTAGATTCTCCTCCCTCCCCCCACCCATTTACTCACTTTTCCCATCATCACTACCCTCTACCTCAAGCGTTAATTACCTATGTCACACCAACAGCCACCTTACTCTCTCCCTGGTTCCTGCCTCCTTAATATTCCAATCATTTTCTTTCTTTCTTTCTTTTTTGTGAGGAAGATCAGCCCTGAGCTAACATCCATGCCAATCCTCCTCTTTTTTTGCTGAGGAAGACTGGCCCTGGGCTAACATCCGTGCCCATGTTCCTCCACTTTATATGGGACACCGTCACAGCATGGCCTGACAAGCAGTGCATTGGTGTGCGCCCAGGATCCGAACCCGGGCTGCCAGCAGCGGAGCGCGCGCACTTAACCGCTACACCACAGGCCGGTCCCTCCAATCATTTTCAATGTATCCTCCTCAAATGATTTTTCCAGAGCTACTCTCCAAGCCACATAATTATTCTCTAAGGATGTACCTCATTGCCCATCCCCCCAACCAACATTTCATCAACCTGACTGGAAGATATTTTAGAAAGAAAAATCTGCTCTTCAAAAGACAAATATTGTATTACAAGCTTTGTTTTGAGCACTAGAGCAAATGTTAATTTCTCAAGAAGATTGCATTAAAAGGGACAAAACAGGTATGGCAACGTAGCTTGTCATGTGTTTCTAAAAGAAACATTGCCTTACTTTACAAATGCACCTCAAATATTTGGTACTGTACGGTATGGCCCTTCCTTGTGGTCTCAATTGTTTGCATATGTCACCCTGGTCTGGGACTGAATCTGATCTACTGAATCTGATCTTCTTTGGCATACTCATGGAATCCATCGATTCCTGCAATCAGGAGTCCCCTAAAAGGCTAAACAGGCTATTGAAAAGAACTGTCTTATAAGTTAGGTTCCAAAGACAATTTAGAAACGAAAGCAAATCTGTTGATAGAAAATGGTTCAGAAATCAGGCGTTTTCTTTTTCTTTTTTCTTTTACAGCCGAGCTGAAAGTATCAGTTCAGAAGACAGTTTGGAATTCTTTTTAGATGATGATATAGACTATGACCTGGTAACCAGATTATATTTCATGATATAAATATTGTGTTTGGTGAAAAGTATAGATGCTCATTTCTTCTTTTGAAATTAAAATTTCCTATTCCAAATATTCCACAACTTCTCAGAAGGAAATATGATTTTGACACTGTTCCCCAATTGTATATATAGTTCATTTTTGTCATCAGACATTTTATGAAAAATAAATGTCTATAAGAAGGTAATAACTTAGGAGATATATATTATCTACAGTCTTCCTATAAAAATAGCCGCTTTCTGATTGCTTATGGTTTTATTGGGGCTTGAGATATATGGGATAGCTGAACTGTAAGATAAATCAACCTTCAACAAAACAGTGCTTTATTACTATAAGACTCACTTTGAGCTAACCACATCCTAAATACAACCACAGAAACTCAAAAGGAACAAAAAACACTTAAAAACACCATCCATTACATGCCTTACCCAAGTCATCTTTTTTTTAATTGGGGTGAAAAACGTAAAATTTACCATCGTAACCATTTTTAAGTGTACAGTAGTATTAACTATATGCACACTGTTGTGTAACAGATCTCTAGAACTTTTTCACCTTGCAAAACTGAAACCCATTGAACAACTCCCTTCTCCCCCCTCCCTCTAGCCCTTGGCAACCACCGTTCTACTTTCTGTTTCTAAGAGTTTCATTACTTTAGATACCTCGTAGAAGTGGAATCACGTGGTATTTCTCCTTTTGTAACTGGTTTATTTCAGTTAGCCTAATGTCCTCCAGGTTCATCCATGTTGTATCATGTGACAGGATTTCCTTATTTTTTTAAGGCTAAGTAATATTCCATTGTATGGGTATACCACATTTTCTTTATCTATTCATCCATCCATGGACACTTAGGTTGCTTCCTCCTCTTAGCTATAGTAAATATGATGAATATGGGTGTGCAAATACCCAAGTCATCTCTTTAAAAATTAAATTTATTAAAGTAATAGATTCTTATTCTTAAAATTTTGAAAAATTTAGAATTAAAATGTGGGGAGAAAATGACCTTCATTTAGCCTCCTGTCTTTCTCTTTCTTCTGTTCCTTCTCCCTTGCCTCTCCCTAGACCCACCTTTCCTCTTTGCCTGCCCTTGCCCCTTCTGCTCGACCCCTTTTTCTCTTTTCCTCACCCTCGTCTTCCTTTTTCTCTTCTCTAGTACCTTTCATCTCTCCCCAACACCCCAAATGTCCTCTTCCTGAGGGCCAGCTCTCACGTGCAAATAGGCTCCTTTGCCATTCTCTACCCACGTTTTCCTCATAATCAGAATGGTCTTCCTTTACCCCACTGCATTTTTCTGGATAAGTCACACTTACATAGGTAGCATATTTTTAAGTGAATTACATTCTTCGTTATTGATTGATCAGGAGCCAGAGCTTTATTTCAAAGAACCAGAAGAGCTACTTCAAGTCTTCACAGAGCTAGAAGAGCAGAATCTTACTTTGGTACAATATTCCCAAGACGTAGATGAAAATCTTGAAGACGTAAATAAAAGAGAAAAACTCATACAGGATAAAATGTAAGTCACTCAAAACAAGTGGATTGATTCTATTAAGCAATTTCTAACCAGAGACAGAGTTCAACTCATTCACGCGTGGCTCTTGCTTGCAGATTCTCTGGATTTAGGGTGAGATTTTTATTAATAGCTTACACTTAGAGTGTAAAAGGTAGAAGTTACATTGACACAGAATCAACTGGCTTTAGTTTTAGTGTCTACTTCCTTTCGTCTTTCAAAATATTTTCCCAGCTAATAATAATAAAAGACAGTTTAAAAGATTAAAAAGAACTGAAATGTCACCTACTGCCTTAATTTTTATTCAATGTAGGTTCACCCTATCATCTGGCTAATCAAATCATGCTTTAGATGATAATGCTAATAAATGCATTTTCCTTGGCTCTGACTTTCAGCAAAACATTTTTTTGGTGACTTAAATATTATATCATTTTATAATGTACATACTGATATATTGGGTTTATTATAAAAGAGATTTCTGTCAGGGCAAGGAGGCTGGACTTGATGACTCACAAAATTCCTTCCTACTCTAAAATTTTATATTATAATTTTGGAAAATAGCTTCAAGTCGCAGAGAATAGACCTTTGTATCTACCCATTTAAAAAATGTGTAGAACCTTTTTCAGAACAGTTTTCTGGGCCAGAAGATGGCAATCTTTTAAGTAGTAGGTCAAACTACATTGAACTTTAGAACAAATTAACTTGTTCAGAAGTTAAGAACCTAAAAATCATAATCTTATAGCCACTCATTACAACTACTGTATCCTTTTAATCCTTGTCTTCTCTCTCCCAGTCCTCACAGTGTATAGTGCCCCTCACTCCTGACAATATGATTTTTGGGGGTGGGGTGGGTATGGATGGGCAGGAAAAGGGGATCTATGTCAGAATCTATCTCTAGAAGATCTATATCAGAATCTCTAGGTGAGGGAGTCAGGAGTCTCTATTTTTCCCTTTGGCTTCCCAAATATTCTGATTATCAGCCAGGTTTGAGAACACTGACATAATAGGTCATACCACAACTTGGGTTCCTGACACCTCAACTCGGCTGCTATTTAGGGGACTAGGGGGAATCACAAAAATAGGGGAGGGGAAGAAAATGCTTCCTGATGGAAGTTAAAGGCAGCATCTGTGCATTTATTTTTCTCTTTTTAACCTGAAAAGTTGCATGTACTTCAGCAATGTCTTAAAATATAAATTTGTATTTGGACTGCTAGACATAGAATGTTGACACATGATCCGGAAGGTGTTGAAGCTCCTGACTGATGGTTTATTTCACTAAACCACAAATTACAGACAGGGGTCTCTTTCTTCTTTTGTAATAGAAATAGCAACATAGAGTTTCTTTTGGAGCAGAAGGAAATGCTGAAGGCTAACTGTGTGAGAGAAGAGGAAAAGGCAGCAGAACTGGAATTAAGGTCCCGGCTATTTAGTTATGGAGAATTCAATTCAGATGCTCAGGTAATCATTCTTTGCCTATGGTAATTTTATTTTGGCTCATAATAATAATTTGCATTCCCTGTGTACTCAGCACTGGAATGGGGGAATTAAAGCGAACCGCAAGTCCTGGGTTGATGATAGGGACAGAACACCAGCTTAGAATTATCTTGTGAGTATGTAATAGTCAATTTATATAGTAGATAGCATTCAAATGGCATTGGGGTTCTCTGAAAATGTTGCTCTACTTATTACAAAGTATGATGTTGAGATTTCCCCCCTATAAATACATTTCTTTTAGTCAAAGTGTGTACATATGAAGTAGTTCACTACCTGTCATCATTTTGGTAGTAATTTGAGGAGCAAATAATTAATGGAGGAAACACTGACTCAACACTGAATGGAATATCTGCCCAACACTGAGCTTGTAATAGATTTTGGTCTCTTTGGGCCTGCACAGGTAGATTCTTTATCAAAGCACCTGTGACACTCACTAGTGTACTTATTTATTTACATGTTTGTCTCTCCCAGCTGGACGCAGACCCCTCAAGGGCAGGGACTGTCTTACCCATCCTAGTTAGCTAAGTTTAGTGTCCCTATAAAGTAGGTGCTCAATAAATGTTTGTTGAATGAATGTTCAATTAGAAAGGTTAGTTTCTAGACCCACAAAAAACTCCAGCTAACATTGGTGTCCTTATAAAAATCTCAAATGAAATAAAAATTCAAATCTTATACGTGAGACTACTAATCACATTTATGGTTATGAACTTGATTTTCAAACAGAGGTAGACTTGAGGGAACTCTATCAGAAGAGGACGATTGTTCTCCCCTACTGGGGTTACAAAAAGCACAACTGTTTATGGCTCCTTCACAGAGACACATTTCCTAGGATGGGACAGCACCCTGAGTTAGGAGGGGATAGGGTCGCACACTGCTAGAGCAATAAGTGTGATGACGGCCACCTTTCAGTTCTTCAATGCTGGGGTTTTTTAACTATTTTTTTATTGTGGTAAAATATACATAAAATTTACCATTTAATCATTTTAAGTGTACAATTCAGTGGCATTAAGTATATTCACAATATTGTGTAACCATCACCACTATCTTTTTCATCATCCCAAATAGAAACTCTGTATCCACTAAACAATAATTCTTCATTCCCCCATCTTCCCAGCCTCTGGTAACCTCTATTCTACTTTCTGTTTCTATAAATTTGCCTATTTTAGGTAAGTCATATAAACGGAATCATACAATAGTTGTCTTTTTGTGTCTAGCTTATTTCACTTAGCATAATATTTTCAAAGTTCATCCAAGTTGTAGCATCTATCAGATTTTTTTTTTTTTTTTGCTGAGGAAGATTAGCCCAGAGCTAACATCCATGCCAGTGTTCCTCTATTTTTTAGTATGTGGCCCACCAGCACATCATGGCCGCTAACAGAGCAGTGTAGGTCTGTGCCGGGAACCAAACTCGGGGTGCCAAAGTGCAGCACACTGAACTTAACCACTAGGCCACCAGGGCTGGCCCCAGAATGTAATTCCTTTTATGGCTGAATACTACTCTATTGTATTTATATACCACATTTTATTTAACCATTCACCTGTGTATGGACACTTGGGTTGTTTTCACCTTTCAATTCTGTTTTAAATAATTCTGAAACTAACTGACATGAAAAACGTCAGATAAAAATCAGTGTTATCTTACCTTCCCCCTCACCAAGCCCCTTTCATCCAAGTTTAGGGTGGGTATGAAAAAAGTAGCATTTCAATACTCTTAAACTTTGAGGCAACCAGATCCCTAAATAGAGAAGGTATAATTGATCTGAAAATTACTTTTTAAAAGATTATCTATGAAATTTTGGTCACAAGTGTAATTTTCTCATTCATATACTGCACACTCTGGGAAAATGGAGCTAGTAATTCATAGTGTCTCCTAGAGATGTGAAATGCTGGGGTGGAGAAGGAGAGGCAGAAAAGGAAAATTGGGAGGGGAAAAGTATTCTTTACTAAGAATTTTCCTGCTTCCCCCCTCCCATTCTTTCCGATCTCAAAATGTGCGAAACATAATCTTTTATGAATAAACATAGTTGCACCTAATTTTGATATTCATAAATTATCATTTACCTTGGAGCTATATCTAGAAAATCAATATTTTATTCTTTCAAAACTTCCACACTCTTTTTTTTTTTTTTTTTTTTTTTTAAGATTTTATTTATTCAGTTTTTTCCCCCCAAAGCCCCAGTAGATAGTTGTATGTCATAGGTTCACATCCTTCTAGTTGCTGTACGTGGGACTCGGCCTCACGTTGGACGGAGAAGCGGTGCCTCGGGGCGCTCCCGGGATCCGAACCCGGGCCGCCAGCATCAGAGCGCGCACACTTAACCGCTAAGCCACGGAGCCGGCCCCACACTCTTAATTGTAGTTAATCTCTAAAATCATTTTTCATTGATTCAATATTTTACTTTTAAAATAAAATGTTAAATTCAAGTACTATAATATAATATTGAAAAGCGCAGAAATCATTCATTAGTATCTCTCTCTCAAGAAATGTCCTCAAGGTGAACACACCCGTGTACCACTCCCCAGATCAGGGAAGAGACCATTATCAGCACCCCCAGAGACTTCCTCCCTGTCCCCTACCAGTCTCCACCACCTCTCACAGGAGACCACTATCCTGACCTCTCACCATCAATTAGTCTTCATGTTTTTGAACTTTATATAAGTGGAATCATAAAATATGTCTGGCTTATCTGGCTTCTTTCTCTCAACATTATGTTTGTTAGACTCATCCATGGTGTTTTGTGTGGCAGTTGTTTGTTCATTGTCACTGAACGTGAAATGGAATGTAAGCTATTCCATTGTTCAATTTGCAGAATGTATTCATCTCTGGTTTTATCGTTCTTTCGAACAGGGAGCTGATCCAGTTCAACTGGGAGAGCTGTTTACAGTCAGCACACAGCAGAATGTGACATGGATTAGAATTACAGAATCCTTGAGTTGGAAGGGACTTTAAATAACACCTAGACATCTCCTCCCTCCCCTATTCAGTTTTGATACAATTATTCCTCCTAATATTGCTCTGGTCAGATCATTTCCCATTCACTGTTGGAAGGCATCTGAAGTTCTTATCCCAGTATTGTCTTCCACAATCCTGCCCCACTGTACCTCACACAGCAGGAGCTCCTCCCATCCCTTGCAGCCCCTCTTACCCCCTCCTCCCAGGTGCTCTGGGCTGGGCCTGCCACCTGGGGCAGCTCCAGGGATTGGACCGACACTTGGCTTCTGTCATCAGTAGGCCTGTGCCTTGAGCTCTTTTTCTTTGCCCTTTTCTTTGCTGTTGGGCCAGGCCCTCAATCTCTTTTTCATACATGAGTATTTTCTTTAACTTCATTCCCCAATCCTATTTCTTATGCTGTTCTTACTTTGTTATCTTAAGAAAATCTCTCTCCTGTCTTTTCCTGTTGGACAGAGGGAACTTCAAAAAAAGAGAAAAAAGCCATCCTGAAAGGCCACTGCCCAACCATCTCTAAAACTTTAAGTGTTGCGAAGGTCTCCTTCAGAAATTTCCATCAACTACTAACCATTCTCATATTAAAGTTGCTTTTTCTCAGAACCAGTGTTCAATGTATATTTTAAAATCTGACTAACAATGCAGCAATATTGTTTTTTCATATCCAATGTACAACGTTTCAGCCCCTTGATGGGTTACTTTTACTTTTTTTCCTTTTATATTTTTCTGTATTTCTAAAGTTTTCTAAAAGGAATGTGTTGCTAATATAAATAGGAAATATAATAAATGTTATTTAGAAAGGGAGAGAAAAAAAGGTTTCTGGCAAAAGAATTTTTACTTTTTCCTTCTATATTTTATACTTCTCTAAGTTTTCTAAAAGGAGCATATTTTTAATATAAATAGGAAATACAATAAGTGTTACTTTAGAGAGAAAAAAGAGGGGCTATATGGTAAACAGGACCATCAGAAAGGTGGTTCAATTAGGAGGTAGGAGAGACAAGCTGTTGGAAGTAAACTAGTGGTAACAGATCTTGACTTATAATTAAGTGTTGGTGGCTCTGTAAGGAATCTGTGATTCCAGGAGGGGTTTCCCATGGCTCCTAGAGCCACATCTGTCTTGAGTGTTATTTGTCCTTGGCTTTTATGGTGATTCTCATCTCCTTGAGCAGAAGCAGGCATGGGGGCAGGATGCTACCTGGAAAGCGATTTACTTTGCCCAGCAGTTTATTGAGATTCTCTTAGCTGCGAATGCCGGGTACACAATGGAGAGAGAGGATGCGAAGTTTCTTATGGTCCCAACACACGTTACCTACAAGCTCGAGCATCTCTACCATCAGTTAAAACGGAGCAGTGGCCAGGTACAGGGATCAGCAAGGTTTGGCCTAAGCCTCTGCTTAGACTAGAATACTGCAATAGCTTCCCAATAGAAAGAGTGAAAATTAAACTCCTCAAAAGGCTTTTGTAGGCTGGCCTGGGAATCTGTTTTCTTGTAACTTTTTTTTTTCCTCTGAGAGAATACATTCAGTCATTTATTCAGCAAACATTTATTAAGTGCATAGTTATGTACAAGGCGCTGCTTTAGATATTAATTGTAAACATAAGAAATACTCCTAGAACAGATTGGTGGTTACGAGAAGGGAAGGGGGTGGGGGGAGGCGAAAGGGGTAAAGGGGCACATGTGTACGGTGACAGATGGCAACTAGACTTTTGGTGGTGAATACACTGTAGTCTATACAGAAGTCGAAACATAATGATGTACACCTGAAATTTATGTTATAAACCAATGTTACCTCAAAAAAAAAAGAAAAGAACTAGCTCCTGCCCTCCAGATGCTTAGTCTAGAAGGGGAGATAAGGCATGTATGCAAAAAACTCATACAGGATGATTATAATTTTAGCAATTAGAGTAGTAAGTGCAAAAAAAGGAGCTCACATGCTGTGCTGCGAGGAAATACATTGGAGTAGCAAAAAAGGATTTAAAGTATATGTTGCCTCTACTTGAATGCTCAGGGAATCAGACACACAAAAACATTCAAGCAAAAAGATAGTGTATCTTACTATAATTACTTTTCATACCTAGACTGAAATATTTTTAAAGAAAATAATCCAAGGTGTTACTATAGTAATACTATGACTATAAATTATGATATAAATATCACTGCTGCATTTTCTCACTGTTCTATGTTGTATTAAAGTTTTTATTTTAAAAAAGGAAACATTTAGTAGCATATAAAAGCCTTTTCATTATAATATAGTAAAATGGAATTTTACATTTATTGAACGAACAAGCAAAAACTGATGAGATGTTATGTTTTCTGCTCTCCTTTTCTTCTCAATCTTAGGAAAAACTGATAGACTCTCTTAGTAAAAAAATTGATCAAGTATACAAAGTCTGCATCGGAGATGGTGAGGTTGGCAGCCTTAACCCAGTTCAAAAACTGGTAAAAGTAGAGTCTCGCCTGGTGGAATTGAGTGATCTCATTGAATCCATTCCCAAAGAAAATGTGGAGGCAATTGAGAGGATAAAACAGAAAGAACGGCGGCTAAAGTACAGTCAATGTCTTATAAGTGTAGTGAATTACTTAATGAGATGGGTAGCTGTTTTTGCTTGGATTCCACATTAAGCAAGTCTCTATTATATGGCAAGGATCAACATATTGAGACGCAGTGGAACCAAACCCACCCCGGCCCTCCTCTACAGCTATTATTTAGTGTGGGAGACACATCAAATATTCTTATGAAATAAATGTGTCATTACCAGTGGTAATGAGCCCTGGGAAGGAAAGGAACTGACAAACAGGGTGCACCAGGGGCAAATGACCTAGTTTGGAATGGGCGAGGAGTCCTTTTAGCCTGGAAAAGCCAATTTTCAGAATGAATATTCACTACTTATATGAAAATTTGTGAAGAGTTATCATGCAGAAGGAGAACTGCACTTGTGGTGAAGGGCCCAAAGCATAGAATTAGGAATCCTTCATTGGAAAACTAGAGGGAGCCTCAATCTATGAAGGAATTGTTTTCAAGTCAGCCATGCAATGAGGGTTTTCCTGGGTGCATAACTGGCAACACTTACATACATAGCATTTACACATTAACTCATTTATTCCTCAAGACTCATGAGGATTATTATCCCTGGAATATTTCTCCCAGCCCCCATGTCCCCACATCCTTGCCTAGCTTGGGGCCTTTCAGGAGAATGCACTGATTTACAAATTTTCATACCAAGTTAAATAAAGATTTTATGTACATACTGTCACGTGTTGCTTAACGACAGGGATGTGTTCTGAGAAACACATCATTAGGCGATTTCATCATTGTGTGAACATCACAGAATGTACTTACAGAAACCTAGATGGTATAGCCTACTACACACCTAGGCTATATAGTACTAATCTTATGGGACCAAATACCATATATGCAGTCCATCATTGACCGAAACGTCATTATGCAGCACGTGACTATACTACTTTTGAGGCAACGATTGTTATAAATATAATATCCCCAGTATAATGTGGCATTTAGAGAATGCTTATAGGTGGAATAATGTTCACATTATAGCAAAAAAACACATTGAGAGCAGGCTAGTACTATGGCTAAGAGCATGCACATGAGAGCCGACCTGTCTGGGTTCAGTCCAGGTTCCATCATTTACAACTTTTGTGACCTTAGGCAGGTGGCATAACCTCTCTTAATTCTGTTTCTTTATACATAAAATGGCAGTAGTAATGGTACTTATCTCATAGGGTTATTGTGAGAATTAAATAATCTATGTAAGAGACTAAAGCATACTTGACACATAGTACTCAAATATTAACTATTAACATCAGATGTTTTGCTATCGCTTACTACATTACTGGTATATAAGGGATACTGTTTCCTCCATATGAAAATGAAGTCCAGAATATATTAAGGTGATCTGATAGGATTTTATTGAATATAAAGCAAATTTTTTAAAAAATTATAAATGAAAGATTATTCCTTTCATAAGATGATCTATGACTGACTACACTAACAACACTAACAATATAGGAAATATATTCTCATCAAAGTGTAATTACAACTTATTTTCAGTAGTGATACATGAATCTAATTCCAATTATTTATAATTCTTATCAAAAAGAATTTTAGTGACTTTTCCCATGGTTTGGAGGCACCTAACATAACATCTAATTTTGCATTAAAAATGTTCAGTAAATGTTACATTTATAATTATATACGTCCATAAATAGCTAACACTTATTGACTGCCTATTCTGCACCAGGCACTGGACTAGACAGTTTCCATAGGTCATCTCATTTAATTTTATCTTCACAACCCTAAAGAGAATAAGACAAATAGCATTTCTTGGTCTTAATTTGAGGATACCATTCAAAAAGATTAACTAGAAAGAATACATTTGTGGTAATTCATTGAACTATATATACACTTGTGATTTGTGTACTTTTCTGCACGTTATATTTCAACAAAAAGGTTTAAAAGAAGCTGGAAATTAATTCAAGTGGCCATTGTACAGACTAACTGTAAAGAGCTGAAGTGTAAGTGGAGGGATGAGAAGGCTTTGCTGAGGTGCTTGTTTTTGACCAAGAGCTGGGTAGATTTTACTTCTTCCAAAATGGTGATATGCAATTTCTTCCCATTTTAACACAAACAGGATTTGTTGTTGAGATTTCACCTGAATATTCAGAAGCCATAGTTTTGGGTGAAGATGAAGTATTTTCATTTAACCTTAAAGGAGATCTTATAATATTAGTTCATTACCAAATAGTAATGACGTAGATCTTTTTTTACTTTCTGTGATTCATAGTTAGAAAAATGTTTTTCCCTCTTGACAGGTTGCGAGAAGAGAAAATTAAAGAAAAACAAAAACACCAGGAGGAAAGGCTAAAAGCTGCTCTGGAAAGAGCAGTAGCACAACCAAAGAAAAAGGTTTGTGTTTTATTATTAATAGGTCCAGCCACATTAATGTGTGAGTGCTTCTGTGGTGTAAAAAAAAAAATACCTAATTTGTCTAATTTTTCCAGGTTGAAATTTAATAAAATAATCTTTCTTGTTCACAGCTTGTAACTTTTAGAATAATTGAAATTACTGGGTCTACAGTTTTCCATTAGACCCACTTTTTAGTAAAAGAAACCTCTTCCCTCTCCTCTTTCTCTTTAGCTCCAGGTTCATAAAACCAGAGAATTTTTTTAAATAATTGTGGATTTTTTTGCTAAGGAAGATTTGCCCTGAGCTAACACCCACTGCCAATCTATCCTCTATTTTGTATGTGAGCTGCCACCACAGCATGGCCACTGACGAGTGATGTAGGTCCATGCCAGGGAACCGAACCCGGACTGCCGAAGCAGAGCGTGCAGAACTTAACCACTAGGCCACCAGGGTTGGCCCTAAAAATAATTTTTGAATAGGTAATACAAGAATATTACCTATTCAAATATTCAAAGTTCTAAAGATACAAGAGTATTCAGTGAAAAGTAAGTCATCCTCAGTTCCCCTCTCTGGAGGCAACCACTGCACTGTTAAGTTTTATCTGCATCCTTCTGGAAATATTCTATGTATTTATGTATATATTCTTTTTCTTACAAATGGTAGCTATGAACCCGCTTCTTTCACTTAACAATGGAGATAGTGAACCCAGAGAATTACATATAACTGAAAGGGTCTTCTAATCCTCACACTGTAAAAATAATGAGATTAATAGTTGAGGTTAAAATGATTTACCCAGAGTCACTTCAGATTTAGCAGCAGAATCAAGACCAAAAGCCAAGATTCTCAATATTGCAAAATTACCTGTCCAATAAGAAGTTTGGGATTGGGCAGGCACCAAGTGCATGTGGTCTGTGACTCCCCACTGGGTTTGGAGACCTTTTGTTTCCATATGCCATTCCCCCTCCTCTAGGTTAGGGTCTGAAATATATTCCAGGAAAACAATATCATGGTTATCTACAAAGCTAATGTGGACGTTGATTCTTACCACAGTAATAGCTAACCCGTAGTGACTGCTTATTGTGGACCTCACAACTAGCCTTTTGAGGAAAGTACTTGACAAAAAGTTCTTAAGTATGCTAACTATTAATATGTTCTATGTCAAAAAGTTACAATTACCTTATTTTATTTAAATAAGCATTTCATCTTTAAAAGGACCCATACTTATCTAGTCCAACTCTTCCTATAAAGACCTGATTTGGGGCCGGCCCCGTGGCTTAGCGGTTAAGTGCACGTGCTCCACTGTTGGCGGCCTGGGTTCGGATCCCTGGCGCGCACCAACGCACTGCTTCTCCAGCCATGCTGAGGCCGCGTCCCACATACAGCAACTAGAAGGATGTGCAGCTATGACATACAACTATCTACTGGGGCTTTGGGGGGAAAATAAATAAATAAATAAAATTATAAAAAAAAAAAAAAAAAAAAGACCTGATTTGTCCTCCCCTCCCAAGGGAGAATTAACCATTCATCATCCTTCCACATGTACTACTATTGACTAAACTCACCAAATTGAAATGATTATTTTTTAATATATCCATCTTTCTTTTTAGACCAGGAATGAGTTTTATGACCTTTGTATCCACAATGCCTAGCACGTAGCAGATACTCAATAAATGCTTACTGAATTAACAGACTAAAAAATGAGAATGAAAACTAAAACTGGAAGAAAATTGAAAAAAAAAAATGGTGATCTGATAAGTTGACAATGTATGAAGACCTCTGACAGAAGTTCTTACCCAGTTAGGACACTTCATCACTGGAAGTTTTCTCAGACAGTAGTAGTAACAAAGGTTACAAAGATCACTGACAGTGGGAAAAAAAAATAAAATTCTGATACTAGAAAAGGAATTCAGGGATTCTAGTCCCCTAAGCATATTTTTGATGGGGAGGAGTACTATTGTTATTTAGTTCCCTGGGGCCAGGAATGTCAAACATTCTGCAATGCAGGGGACAGTCTCACATAGGGACAGTGCCCCTTTTGAGACAATGGAGATGTCCCATCAAGTCTCATGTCCAACAGAATATAATTGTTTTATATTACAGAATATAATACTTCTCTTATCTATTTATACAAATTCAGATAAAAAAGCAAAACAGAAACAAAAAATAAATGGTGAAAAAAAGACTAAAAGAGAAAAATGAGTAGTATGATATACTTGAGTATATGCCCCAGAGAGAATGAACAGGTGTGAATCTAGGGGTTTCCATAAGACTCTCCTGGTGGGAACAATGCCAAAAGCCAAGAGGATTACTAGTGTTTAAGATAGTACATGGTTTTCTCAAGTTTTTGTTTAACAGGATTTTTAAATGCCAGTCAACTGGTGCTCAGAAGAGGAAGGCAGTATTTTCTAACCAATGGAGGAGAAAGTAGCTATGGCAGTTACTGAGAAATGAAATGTTGGCCTCAAACATGGTGTTTTTCTGGGGTGATCTTATCTGAAACATACACTATTTGATGACTTTACCTAAATCTCCCCACTTCCCCATAAAACCTAACTGCTCTGTCTTCTGCATATTATGGTGCTCAATTTGTTATTTAACTTTGCCTAGCATACTGGACATCCATTAGGTTATCAATCCCTTTGTAACTGATTATTTACTATTTTAAACCATATTATTCCTTGGAAAAATCAAGTTAATATTAGTATTTTACTTATACTTCAATAGAAAATGGTGATGCTGAAGAACATTAAGTATGTTTTCCTTTGTTTCAGCTGGGGAGACGACTTGTCTATCGCTCAAAACCTCCATCTGGTAATAAACATGAACTACATTTAGTCAACGATACAAGAACAAAACCACTAGAGGAAGAATATTTTTTCACTTGAATATTTTCATTTATTACCAGAATGTTTTAGGCATATTTTATAGATTCTGGTTTTCAGTAATGGCAATATTCTGCCCCATATGTTGGCCTAACCAATTTGAAGAAAACAGGCCCTTATTCTAAAGGTTATAGCACTGGGGATAGGAGTGATTTTCTTTTGTTGAAGCCTTTTATTATCATATCCTAAGTATCATTCTATACAGCTAAACATTTATATCTATATTTTGAGTTGTCCCACTTGGGGATACATCCAAGGTTACTTTACTGATGTTACCATATGGTGAATGACCATTAAAGTGCAATAAAGGCATTCTCTGACAACATGAGACTTTAAATGATCTATTTTTTTTCCAACCAGTCAGCACGAAGGTTCATAGCATACATTTTATCACCGTGGAATACACATTTTAACAACGTATAAAATATCTAAAAGGTTTTGAGTTTAAAACTTAAATGAAAACCACTAGATTATGTTCTCAGAACATAAGTGTGAGACTGGTTTTTAATTCACATTTAAGGAGTTCTGTTCAGAAAACTTAATTCTCTCAAGTGAACAAATCATATGCCTTCAGCCTAAATGTCAATTCACAATTTCTGTTATACTCTATATCCACAATCATTTTAATTTTCAGGTGATGTTTCAATTTTAGCTATAATAAGTACATTATTTAACTTACATTGATAGAGAATTAACATGTAATTTGTTGACTATTAAGTAAAATAATACAGTATATATTAATTCTAAGAAAATATTTAACTTTATACATGTCAAAAGTGGCTCAGTAACTTAAAACAAGTTGCTTTTAAAAGGTCTCAGTTAAATTATAAGAAAAGGGCTGAAATTCACTTTCATAGACATTTATAAAGCATATAAATGATTTCCCCTTATAGAAAAAAAATAGATTATTGGGCTGACAAAAGAAAACCAACTTGGGTGGCTTTTAAAGCATTAGTTCTGTGAATAATCTTTCAATTGTTTCAACATTTGAGCTCTACATGTAAATATCTGAATATGAATAGTTCACAAGTCAAGGTGAAAAACAAACAGATCTTTATTGTCTAGAAATATATATAAAAAATCCCCCACAAAAGATGCTATTCTCTCATTTCCCCATCTTCTTCCTCTTCTTCAACACCCCTGATATAAAGGACATTATTACACCTGTAAATAGAAAAACAGTTCATTTTGTTGTTCCAACCATAAACCATATAAGATCTGAATTACTATTACTAGACTATATTTTTTTATTACAGAAATATTGACGGCTAAATTTACAATATATCATTTCTTTCTCTTTTTTAAAAAAAAGTTTTACCATTGATTTGTTAAAAAGCGTACAGCACTTATTTTTTTTACCATGTGGCTGTTATAAAATGGTATCGCTCTGATCTTCCAAAGAGAATAATGACTAGAATTTGGAGGTGTGAAGCTAGTTCTAGAAAATGAGTATAACAAAAATCTCTAACAGCAGCCAACTAAAGCTAACCAGACCCAACTAAAATTCAAAACCAAGCTTCTCCAACTAAAACCACTGAAAAAGGTTATAGCTGAGAGCTAGAAAGTTTAATATCAACACTAGAAAAATCTTAAGGATGAACAGCTCCAAAAAATGTAAAATCTTCTTTGTCAAGTTTAAAAATTTCAAAGACTCTTGAAGTCTAGTTGTAGAATATTATGTCAAATTAATAGTGATTAAAAAAAGTAATTCCGAAATTGAGGTACTAAAAAATTTATTTAAACAGGTATTTCTAATGCTCACCAGTAACTCCTTACATATACTACTGCTGTTCTGTTACCTTATTAAAACTTCACCCAGATGTCCAGACAATGCTCCATCTATGTATTCTTCTGTGTTTGCAAGCTTTAAATAAAAAGAAAATATATTATTATAATTATACAGGAGGAAAATAGTATAACACACCTAATATTGGCAAGAGAACTTATTAACTGAGACCTTTCTATACCAACAACTCACATTTATCTATAATAATTAGAAGATCAGCTTCCTATTATATTGCAGTACTTTTTGGTTTCATATAAACATTCAGTAAAGTTAACATTGATGGATGCAGAACTAATATATAATAAAGCTTCTTTCAACATAATTTTTTAAATCTTTCAGTTATGTAATATTTCTTTCTCTTAGACATTAAAACAATGTCGAGGAAGACAGTCTTCAATTTATGAATAAATTACAATTAAAAAGTTATCTAAAAATTCAGTTCTAAAGAACAAGACATTAACTTTTCTCGGAATAATAAGTTATATCATATTGAGGAACTCAGTGGTACAAAAGCTATGGCTAAAATACCAAATACTTTTATACTAGTCAACAACTGAACCAAGTAACTGAATAAGAATTTTTTTAAAAAACTGTGTGCTAATAAACAGAGAAAAACAATTTCTTAAGAGGAGGTTAAACAATTAAGAGTGACCTTTATAGTTATTTCAAGGAACTCTACTATTTCTAATTTTACATCACAATGTTTAGCTTTCCTTCTACATATAGGTAATCAACTTTACTTGTAATTTTTAAAAAATCATAATCAGTGCTATCCAGGACTCACAAAAGAAAGGAAGAGGAGAGAAAGGAGAGAGGTAAGTTTCCTCCATTAACTAGGCAAGTGGCAATGGGAAAGAAAAATAGGGCTTACAGGGGATGTGAGATAAGGCATTTAAAACATGCTAATGAATTAATACTGCTACTGCATGTTTTTCCCTCTCCTGTAGAAAACAGAAGTAACCTCCTATACCCAGAGGATATGGTTCTGTCTGAAACATATGTGGTTCCTGAGACTTAGTTTGGCATGTAACAGCTCTCAGAAATAATGTATTAACATCAAGTAAAATTTTTTTTTAAAGTGATTATTTTTGGCAGATGTTCACCAACATTTAACTGGTTTCTAAATTACACAATAATCCTCCAAAGGCCTTCTATCACATTTTAAACAAAATCTAAAGTCCTTATACTTACTATCACTTAAAAGGGCCCTCTATGACGACCATTCCAACCTTTCCCTCATTCTTCCCGACTCACTCTGCTCTGGCCTTCTTGCCGTGCCTTGAACACACCAAGCATATTCCTGCCACAAAGCCTTTGCACTTGCTGTTCCCTCAAACTGGGATGCTCTTTCCCCAGAGACTCTTCAGTTGCTCACTCAATTCTGGTCTCTGCTTAAATTTAGTTCCTCAGAGAGGCTTTCCCTGGCTATCCTGTCTAACACTGCACACTCTTGTCACTCTATTTCCTGTTTCTGCTTTTTTTCTCCATAGCATTTATCATTACCTGAAATCATATCATATTCTATTTCCATCTCCCACCACTAAAACATAAACTCGTTGAGGGTAGGGACTTTGTTTTGTTCATTGGTGTATTCACAGTGCCAGGCACATAATGGGCGCTCAATAAATATTTGCTGAGTGAACAAACTCAAAAGCATCATCAATATGGTTAGTTACTTAGAGAGATACATTTCATAACTCTGGCAGGCTCACAAGGAAGCTACATTACTTTTAAACCAAATATTCGGTGGGTTTTCTTTATTCCTTTCTTTTATTGAGATATAATTCCCATAGCACAAAGTTAACTTCTAAAGTGTACAAGTCAGTGGTTTTTAGTATACTCATAAAGTTGTGTAACCATCACCACTATCTAAGCCTGGAACATTTTCAGCACAATGGGTATACTCTTCAGATTTTTCTATGGCCTTAGTAAATGATTCATTCCTGCTTGGGGATTTTCCAGGCCAAAACCATGCTCTGTAAGAACTCTGGGGACCTGCATGTCATCTGTTCAGGTGTTAAACTCTTTTTTTTTTTTCTTTTGTGAGCAAGATCAGCCCTGAGCTAACATCTGTGCCAATCCTCCTCTTTTTGCTAAGGAAGACCAGCCCTGAGCTAACATCTATTGCCAATCCTCCTCCTTTTTTTGTTCCCCAAAGCCCCAGTAGATAGTTGTATGTCATTGTTGCACTGCTGTATGTGGGACGTGGCCTCAGCATGGCGGGAGAAGCGGTGCATCGGTGCGCGCCTGGGATCCGAACCCCGGGCCGCCAGAAGCAGAGCTCGCGCACTTAACCGCTAAGCCATGGGGCCAGCCCAGGTGTTAAACTCTTAAATTAAGGAAAATCTCAGCTTTTTGCCTACAAGTGCTGCTGTTAGTACTCTACCTACAAGATCTACCTGTATGGAACACTTGGAGTCATGGTTGAATTGACCACCTATCTAGGTAACCTTTAAAATTCATCCATCTACCATTAATCAGTCACATAAATACCTGCGCTTCAGGAAAATACCTCAAACTCTTTCCTCAAAAATCTGGCTGGAAACTACTACAATCAAGCAACAAAAAATAAACACCTCAATTTCAAAATGGGCAAAGGACATGAATAGGCATTCCTCCAAAGTAGATATATAAATGGCCAATAAGCACATAAAAAGATCTCAACATCACTAATCATTAGGGAAATGCAAATCAAAACTAGATACCACTTCACACTCATTAGGATGGCTATTATCAAAAAACAGAAAAACAAGTGTTGGTGAGGATGTGAAGAAATTGGAATCCTTGTGCATTGCTGGTGAAATGTAAAATGGTGCAGCTGCTGTGGAAAACAGTATAGCAGTTCCTCAAAAAATAAAACAAAGAATTACTGTATGATCCAGCAATTCCACTTCTGGATATACACCCAAAAGAACTGAAAGCAGAGACTCTAACAGCTATTTGTACACCCATGTTCACTGCATTATTCACAACAGCCAAAAGGTGAAAACAATTCAAATGTCTACCAACAGAAGAATGGAGTAAAATGCAGTATATGCATACAATGCAATATTATTTCAGCCATAAAAAGGAATGAAATTCTGATATATGCTACAATATGGATGAACCTTGAAAACATCATGCTAAATGAAATAAGCCTGACACAAAAGGGCAAAGATTGGAGGATTCCACCTAGAATAGAGATAGAAAGAACAGTGTTCACCAAGGGGCAAGGGGAACGGGGAATTATTGTTTAAGGGGTACAGAGTTCCACTTTGGCATGATGGAAAATGTCCTGGAAACGGATAATAGTGATGGATGCACAACAATATGAATGTACTTAATGACAGATGTACACTTGAAAATGGCTAAAGTGGTAAATTTTATGTTATATATATTTTACCACAATAAAAAGAAAAAAACCTGGCTGAAATAATTACAGAAGCTAGTTTATCCTTTGGCTGATCTGTCTTCTTCCTCAAGAAATGCTTTTATGGAATTACTCTGATGTTGTGCCGTAAGCATTTATTAAAAGACTTAAGAATTTCACTTGAAAAATTTCTTTCAGAGCTAAGTCCTGGGAAATGTTTTACTTTTTCCACAAACTAGTGTGTTTTCCTTATGGCACTGTGAATCAATTGCCTGAGCTCTTCTCATTTTAACCACTAGGAGCCAAATCTGCGGCTGAATTTTGGTTTAACACCATGTTTCATACATAGTATATCACAGTTATAACATCTTCCTTGGCCTTGACTTTATTCCTAAATTTGGCTTTATGTTTGTCAATTTAATTGATTGTATTCCTCTAAGTCACACTAAACCTTTGAGGTGTAAGATGAAGCAAAATAAATATCATTTAATGATCTTATAACTCTTTAGCTTACCTGCATGTTCATATAGCCATCTACAGATACCAGGTAGCCTTTGTACTCCATTCCCCACTTAAGTTTCACCATTACTGGCTTTCCTGTTAATCCATTGAGGAAAGGTTTGGGATTGAGGGGCAAACTCTGCACAAAGAACAAAAAAAAGACTCAATTGATTATTTTTCCTTAGATCGGCTTCCTCTACCTACCCTCCTCTACCAAATCACCAATATTTGAAGGTATCAAAATGAAGCAAACTCTTGACACCCTCTCACTTTACTACATAATTTTCACTTTTATTTGTTGAAGAGCATCAGAGAAATTTAAATACCCAGTAAGACAATTTCACCTTCAACACATCAAAACTTATAAAAGTATTCATTATTCACTTAAGAAACACTGAATGCCTACTATGCATCACTCAATGTTCCAGGCTATAAAGAAACAAAGATAAAGGCAGTAAAAAAAAAAAAAAAAAAAAAAAAAGAAATGCAGATGACACTGCCTGTCTTCAAGAAGCTCACAGTGGGAGAGGAAGGGGCAAAACACATACAAATAGACAATTATGTGTACTGCAATGTAGTAAGAGGTGATGTGCTGTTTACAAAGGTACCAAACCAATCTAGGATTAAGAGAAAAGGAAAGGTTGCCTGAAATAAGTAATGCCTCTATTTTAAAAGGATGAGAGGTATTTCCCAGAGGGAAAAAGGGCTGCTCTAGGCAGAAGAGGCTGCCTATGCAAAAGGAGGTAAGAGTGAAGCAACAAGGTGATCTCAGGGATATACAAACAATTCAGTATTGTCAGAGTCCCAAATATGAGGCTACAGAAGGAAGCAGGGGGCAGATTACACTTGACAAAATTTCACTTGAATTCTAGGAACTAGGACTGGGTCTTAACTTGACTTAGCAGTGCCTCCTACATATGGGCAATCACTTAATGTTTATTCAGCAAACCAATAGTGTCCCCAGTGAATTCACCTTTTTCCTTCCCTCACTCTTCTGCTCACCCATCAGCCCAAAGAAAGAAAAGCACCAAAAACCTGGTTACTAAACCCGTCTACCATAAGCATATTCACAGTGATCTCAAAAGACACGCAGACTACTGCAATAACCTCCTAATGGGTCTCCCGTTTTCACTCTCTTCTTTCTCCAACTTATTATCCACCCGGCAAGTATTATTTGTATCACTCATATGTCTCTGCTTAAAATACTTCCATGGCTTCCAATTACATTTGGAGTAGAATCCAGCCCTCCTAATAAGGCTGAAGAGATCTTATCCGACCCTATCTCATAACCACCATTCTTGCAAGCGGCTGTGGCTTTCTGTCAATTTCTCCAACTGGTCAAGCTTTCTTTCCGGCCTTAGGGCCTATGTTCCCGTTTCCCGTGCTTGGTACACCTTCCCTCCTGCTCTTTTAGCGGCTATTTCATATCATTTAGGTTTCAGGTTAAATCCCTCCTCCCAGGGATGCCATCCCTGACCACTCTTCTAATATACCATCGCGCCCCCTCACAGCATCCTGTTTGTTGCTTCCTTCTTAGTACTTAACACTATTTGCAATTACATATTTCTGTTATTATGTGATTAACGTCTGTCTTCCACACGCGACTGAGTTAACCTAGAGAAGGGTCCGCTTCAGCACTTTTCACCTTATATTCCCAGCGCCTAGAACAGTATCTGGCAGGTTGCATGCGCTCAATAACTATTTGCTAAACGAACAAATGAACGCTCCAAAGCCTGGGTTCTGGGTTCCTGAGGGCTGCGGGGCTGGAAGCCCCAACATCCTGGAAAGAACACCGATTTTGGAGCGTGATAAGCGGGACGTGAAACACCGCTTCATCTTTACCCCGACCCCCCGACCCTGTGGCCCCAGCCAGTAAAGATATCTCAGGCTCAGCTGCAGACGAAGAAAAGACGGAAGGGGACAGGGGCACTCCCGGGGAGGGGAAGGCATTGGGAGGAGCGCGCGCCTCAGACCCCCGGAGCAGGGAGAAAGGGGCTGGCGACCGGGTTCGCGGCGCCTCACGCGGATGAATGGGAAACGCGCGAACCAGCCACCAGGCCCGGCGAGGCTAGTCGCCCGCCCTCTCTCTCTCTCCGGCGACTCCGTCCGTTCTCTTCCTCCTTACCATCACGACTACCGACAAATGCTGCAGGCCACTCGCCGCCCACCCAGCTGTCGTCCGTCCCTTGTGACTGCAGCAACTACGGCAATAGCCGAACCGGGGAGCTTCAAGAGAAATGGCCGCCGAACAGCAGTGTGACCTTTCACCTCCGACTTCAGCTCTTCTAGCTTCTGTGATTGGACGCAAAGAGATGCGTGCTGATTGGAGGAGGTGGCTGGGCAGTGTCTCTTGGCAACGAGTAGTAAGGCGCGCTTTTGTGCCTTCCCGGGGGCGCGCCGGCCTGTGGGAAACCAAAGGCGGCTGAACTCAGGCGGGAGCGTGCCTGCGAGGCTGCAGAGGCAGTGAGGTCGGCGCGGGCTTCTCGTCTGGTCACCTGCCTCGAGGATTCTTCCGAGAGATGCTCTGTACCCTGTAGACAGGACGTAATTGCGCGCCCTAAGCCAGTGGGGAGTTTCCTTTGTCCCTTTACACCTTTAAGAGCCCCTTTTACACACTCGGGGCTCTCGAGTTTCTTCCTCACTTTCCCACGGGTTGTATAATTTGGGGGCTCTTCTGCCACGGTCCCCGTCTACCTGACTGTTCTCTCTTCTGTAACGCTCATTTCAACCACTTTAAAGGAAGTGAGAGAAGCGAGACCAGACTAAGAGAGGTGAAACGCACCGAAGAAAGTCAAGTACAGAATATATTTTAGATGAGGGCAAATTGAGTCTAGAATATGGTGTGGTGGTCTCCCTGTCGCTCTGTTCCTTTTGCATCGCCAGCGGAGACCCGGTACAGGCGTTTTACGTGCATTTGTAATTAAGGACGTGGGGATGTTTGCTCTTTCACCAATCGACCCTTTTGATGTAACGCTGTTTGTCAGAATCGCACTTCTTTTTCCCCCGGTACAGACTTTGAGCTCACTCTGATCTGAAATGCTAAATGCAGTTCTCGGAGAAGCGCGCTCAGAGTAGTAAGTTTTTTGTTTTTGCTTTTGCGGCCCTAAGGAGATGAATTTGGAACTGAGGTTTAAATGTTGCGTGTCGAGACATATGGAGTAGTGGGTAAGACTTGGGAGGCAGCCTGAGTTCAGAACGTCCGTCCATCTCATGGAGATGGTGTCGGGCAGTTTCTTAACCCCCTAAGGCCTTTGTTTCCTCAGTTGTACGTGGCTTTAAAAACTCTAGTACTGTCCACAGGGTTGTAAGGTTTAAATAATTAATGTGAAAGAGGTTGGGACTGTGCTTGGCCTGTAAGGGCTCAGTAGATATTAACTGTTATTTTAATATTGTCCATGTAAATGTTGGAGAACAGTGACAACCACAGTAATTTTCTTTTAGAGTAGTTTATGCCAAGCAGTTGGGATTATTTACCCCAAAGTTCAGTAGGTTTTTCCCTTGGTTCAGGATCGTTTAGTGAATATTTAGCCTTTGTACAGACTTGGAGTTCCTACTATGTGCCAGGGTCCGTCACAATTATTATAATGGAAATCTTACTACTCAGTCTGTGACTTGGTGGTTATGGTCCCATTTTAGAGATGAGGAAACAGGTCAGCAAGTAACTTGCTCAGGGCCACACAGCTAGGTTTCAACCTGAAAACTCTTGGCTTTTTCTGCTTCATAAAGCTGCCTTTTGAAAGATCAATAGCTATTTTAGAAGTCTGACTTTTTTTTTTTTTAGCTCTTTTCTCAGTGCAGTGAAACAAAATATTACCATAATCTACATAATGATAGTTGTGTTTAAAGTCGTTTTTTGTCTTCATGTTAAATATTAATCTTACCTTATCGAAAATAAAGTGGGCATAAGGTGATTGGTATTTTTCTAATTATAAATGCCATACATACGTTTTGTGAGAATTTGGAAAATATATAAAGTTCTAAAACAAAAATCACTAGTATCACCAATCAAACAACTGTCAACTTTTTTGGTGTATTATTTATTGTAACACATGCACTTTTTTTTTACAAGATTTTACATCTAGTTTTCAAACTTTTCTTCACTTTATATTGAGCAAATTCTCATATAATTATTCTTCTAAAATGGAGTTTAATGTCTATTATGCATTTTTTATTCTATATTATGAGTATGTGATAATTTATTAATCATTCTACTGTTTCCATTTCCCCCATTATAGACAATGTGCTTTGAACATACTTTTACACGAGTCTTTGAATGTATCTTTGATTCTTTACAAATAAATCCTTAGAAATATAATTCCTGGGTTAAAGGCATTATTATTTTAAAGGCTTTTAAAAATATATATTGCCATGTTTCCCTATGGCTCAACAGAATACCCGTCAGAATAATTGGTTCTAATATGGAGGAAGTAACAGGGTTTATATTTTCTGAAGATGAGATAGATTACATTTTGAGCACGTTCTGGGGAAATGGTCCCTAATTATTAATTAGGGTGAACACTTCGGTAAGGCCTTCTACTGCTGCGCAGCATATAACCCAAAACTTCCAGTGATAAACAAATATCTAAAAAGTAGTTTATTAAATGACCAAGAAATATTTAGTGAGGTGCATAAAATGGATGTGATCTCTGCCCTCATGGAACTTGAAAACCTTTTTGAGAAGAAGGGAACCAATACATATTTAGTGCCTGCCATGTTATGCCAGGATATTTCATGTAATTTACCTTATTTAAATCCTACAGCACTTCCAGGTAGGCATTATTAGCCCCATTTTCGAGATGAGGAGACAGATTCAGAGGGGTTATATATTTTTGCTGAAGGCCGTGTAGAAGGTGAAATGTCTCCAAAGCCTGAGATTTTTTCCTTTACACAGTGCTGCCTCTCCTCAAAATGTGTTTGAGTACAAATAAACAAATATATAGAAGTACAAATATAAATGCAAGATGAAGGGGGATAAAGTTTAGAAAGTTACTTTTGAAATTGATGAGCTCTTCCTTTTCTTTTCTTTTTTTTTTTTTTGTGAGGAAGATCGGCCCTGAGCTAACATCCGCCAATCCTCCTCTTTTTTTGCTGAGGAAGACCGGCCCTGGGCTAACATCCATGCCCATCTTCCTCCACTTTATATGGGACGCCGCCACAGCATGGCTTAACAAGTGGTGCGTCGGTGCGCGCCCAGGATCCGAACCGGCGAACCCCGAACCGGCAAACCCCGGACCGCCGCAGCGGAGTGCGTGCACTTGACCGCTTGCGCCACCGGGCCGGCCCCATCCTTTTATTTTCTTTGTTCCCGTAGTCTCAACATTTTATTTTTCTATGATTATGGTCAGAATCAGTTATGGCCAGAGTAGATTTAAAGGGGTGGGAGGGAGGCAAGATTTGAGTGCCTCTGTCTGGTAGGAGCTTTACATTATCTCAAACCTGAGAGACGTATTTTGTCTAGTGAAGAAATTAAGACCCAAATATATTAATTTCCTCAATCATACAGCCTCTAAACCTAGATTAGAATCCAAGTCTTTTTGGTGATTCAAAGCGCATACTCTTTCTACCATTGTAGAGAGAGAATCAGACCTCATAGGAAACCTGGTGTTGTGGTTAGGAGCTAAGTGTGCTCCAGTTCTTGAGTCAGCGTTGATGAATCACTGAATTTTAAACTTAGGACAGAACCCTAGAGATACCTCGTCTAAACCTCTAATTTTGTAGATGATGAAAGTATGGTCATACCCTGAGCTAGAGATAGACCCAGAATAGCCTCTTTCCGTTGAATGCTTTTCTCATATTAAGCTACATTCTTTATCTTCTGCTTTATTCTACAAGTGATTTGAAGTGGCCTATAAAAAACAACAAAAAGAAATAATGAAGTAGTGAAGGATGAAGGGAAAGTAATAGAACCAGATATAACATTAGAATACAGACATCTACATTATATTGCCTTATGCACTGGCTACTGAGGGGCTGCGCATTTATCTCTAAACTCTATAGAGTCCTAGCAAAGAGTAATGATTGGTTACATGATCCAGTTTCCATAATATATTTTTGTAATTATTCAGGAAAAGCACAGTTGTTTCTATTGGTCTGATCGGAAAGAAATTCCTCCCATGGTGTCAAGCCCATGTTCCCTATAAAATGGACCCGGAGGAAAAATTTAAATGTCAGTGCTTTATTGGCAGGCACAATTCCAGGGCAGTAAAAGTGAAGCAAAAAGGTAAGACAGAGAGGAATGAGAAGCAAATACTAGGTTTTACATTATTGAACTGGCCACTGCTCCTTCATAGAAACAGCCAGTTGCTTGGCCATGCAGGATATCTCTGGACAGGCTTTATCGAAATATTATGCATTAGAACATCAGTCACAGGGAGGTACTGAGAGGGAATTTATCTGCTGGTTCTGTCTTATCTCCTGGCCCCTACTAGTTTAAGCCCCCCAGTACGGAGTTAACTCCCCACACCAAAAGTCGTGGCACCTGGGCGTAGCTTAGGAAATCAGCTCCCAGGCCTTACAGCTTAGTGGGGTGGGAGGAGCCTCAGGTGTGGGAACCTGGAACCACATGGAGTAATCAGTCACTGCAGAGGCAGGACCTGGGAGACAGGTGAGACTGAAAATCTGCGTTGACACAGAAAATTTATTCCTATGCATGAGGTTATATAAAAAGGGCAGTATGTGAGATAGCAGCATATGTCACTGAAAACATTTATACTATATTTAATAGCACATTATATGATTGATTGCTAAGTAATTACAAAGGGGAAAAAGAACTTTATAGTGAAGAAGCCTGGCAGGCACCACCTTAATCCGATCATCAAATGACCGTCGTTAGCAATGGGACAGATTCAATAGTGTGCCACTTGATAAGATGCAATGAGAAGATGCATTTCTATGGTATTCTTACCAAAGACACATAATCTGAATCTAATAATCAGGAACTATCAACAAAGCAGATTGAGGAACATTTTACTAAATAACTGGCCTGTGATATTCAAGAGTGTCCATGTCACAGAAGATCTCTGAGATAAATTGCTGAGAAAAGCATGGCACAGAATAATTTATATAATGTGCTACCTCTGTGTAAAAAAATGAGGGAGGAGGATGACATCTGTTTGTATGTGCATCAAAGTACTGGAGGATTCCTAAGATGCTAAGAACACTGGTTACCTACGGGTGTGGTAGGAACTGGGCTGAAAGCAGACAAAAGATAAGGTTTTCACATTGTATACTTTTTTTTTTACTTCTTTTTAGGTGAAATTCACATAACATAAAATTAACCATTTTAAAGTATACAATTCAGTGGCATTTAGTACATTCACAGTGTTGTTGCAACCACCACCTCTATCTAGTTCCAAAACATTTTCATCACCTCAAAAGAAAATCCTGTACCCATTAGGCAGTCACTCCCCATTTCTTCCTACCCCCAATCCCTGGCAACCGCCAATCTGCTTTCTGTCTCTGTGGATTTACCTACTTTTGATGTTTCATATAAATGAAATAATACAATATGTGACCTTTTGTGTCTGACTTCTTTCACTTAGCATAATATTTTCAAGGTTCATCCACGTTGTAGCATATAGTGGTACTTCATTCATTTTATTTATTTTTTTTTTTCCCCCAAAGCCCCAGTAGACAGTTGCATGTCATAGTTGCACAGCCTTCTAGTTGCTGTATGTGGGACGCGGCCTCAGCATGGCCGGAGAAGCGGTGTGTCAGTGCGCGCCCGGGGTCCGAACCCGGGCCGCCAGCAGCGGAGCGCGCGCACTTAACCGCTAAGCCACAGGGCCGCCCCGGTACTTCATTCATTTCAATGGCTGAGTAATATTCCATTGTGTATATATGCCACACCTGGTTTATCCATGCATCTGTTGATGGACATTTAAGTTGTGTCCACCATTTGGCTATTGTGAATACTACTGCTATGAACATCCATGTACAAGTATTTGTTTGAGTATCTGTTTTCATTTCTTTTGGATATGTTCCTAAGAGTGGAATTGGTGGGTCATGTGATAATTCTATGCTTATCTTTTTGAGGAACTACCAAACTGTTTTCTTCAGTGCTTGCACTATTTTACATTCGCACTAGCAATGTATGCGAGTTCCAATTTCTCCACATTCTCATCAACACTTATTATTTTCCATTTTAAAAAAATTATAGCCATCCTAGTAATCCTAATAATAATAAACCATCTCATTGTGGTTTTGATTTCCCTTTCCCTAATAACTAATGATGTGGAACATCTTTTCATATGCTTATTGGCCACTTGTATATCTTCTTTGGAGAATTGTCTGTTCAAGTCCTGTATACCTTTTTATATGTTCTATTTTTGGAATCCTTGGATGTATTGCCTAATTAAAAATTAAACTAAAAATTTTAAAATAAAAGGAAAAGTCATTTAAGTCTTCTGGGTCTCATTTTCTTCATTTGTACAATGAACGGATTGGACTAGATTAAGGTTTTCAACCTCAGTACTATTATTTTGGTTCAGACCATTCTTGTGGGGGCTGTCCTGTGTATTGTAGGATGCACATATTATAGCAGCATCCCTGGTCTCTACCAACTGCATGCTGGTTGCAACTTCCTCCCCACAAGTCGTGACAACCAAAAATGTCTCCAGACATTACCCAGTTGCCCTGGGGGGCACAATCGCCTTCTGTTTAAAACCACTGGATTAGATCAATGGTTTATAAACACAGGCCCTCAGACTTAGATCACTTTGCAGGTATTATTGAGGTTTTGCAAACTATTTTTATTATTAAAAAACTAAACAACTAACAAATCTATCTCCATTTATCTAATGGAGACTGTAGGAAACTCATTAAAACCTCATGCTTCTTTGCTTTTGATTAGAATGAAATCAACTCAAAATGTGAATGCTAGTTGATTATTATGGATCAGAAGCTCTGATTGGCATTACATATGTATCTGATTTATAAAAATGGAAAGCAAATTGTCAACAAATGACATTTTTTAGTTTCATAAATCATAGAATCAATTGCGGGGGGAGGGTAGATAATGAAGACTTGGGGGATAAAAAGCTGGGAACCCCTCAACTAGATGACTGGCATTAAATATTGACTTATAAACACAGTTCAGTTCTTTGCCATACTTCCACAGGGTGGCGGTGGTGAGTTTTGTGTAAAATTTCTAATTGACGCACAGGCCCTTGGAAGTTAATCTGTACGAACGGGAACTTCGCTGTTCTCAGAACACAAATGAGACAAAACAAAACCTCATGGAATTTCTCCGAGTCTACTGTGCCATTCAATCTTTCCCCACCTCCCTCATCCCTCAAATGTTTCCATTGAATCAAATTTTTAAAAATAAAGCTTGTTATTCTACCTTTTCATCTGCTACCCTGTTGCCAGAGGTATCTCCAACCTCCACTCCTCCAAAACAAAATGAAGATCTGGACATATTACTCTGCTGTTTGCCAACCTTGTGTTGGTTCCCCATTACTAACAGCCTAAAACAAACTCCTTGCCAAAGTTTCTTTCCAGCCTCATCTCTTTCCTTTTTGTCCCACAGCCATGAAGCCTGCCTTTGAATCACAGGCCATGCTGTTCTACAAATCCATGTACTTACACCTAATATCTCTCCATCTAGAAATGAACTTCTCCTGTTGGCTCTGCCTGGAAAATTCCTCCTCATCTTATCTCTTACTTCCCCATCATTAGTTATTCTGTCACATGGGGTCTACATCACCTATCCTGCTTTAACACTAACTCTACTCTATTTTAGAGAAAAAAGATTTTGTTCATTAACTCAATTGTTGCTACTACTAGTCGTTCCCTAGCATGTGCATAATAGATTCTCTAGCACATAATAGTAAATTTCTTGAATGAATAAATAATGAGTAATTGAATTGATAGACTTGGACTTTAAGAATTTGCACCAATTCAGACGTTCCAAAAATATATGTATAGTGAAGCTGAAAACAAAGGAAGCAGGGTGTCTACCCTTCTCACTCAGAAGAATAGAAAAAACTAACCAGCAGAGTATTGTAATTGGAATTGTTTGCCTTTATAGAGGTAGGGTGGTATAAAGGAATCCTTATAATGTTATCTATTGCTAAATTTACTAAGTACTTTGTGTTTTATTGATGTATCTTTTGAAACTATTACTAGATCTAACAATTTCTATTCAGAGTAATTCAAAATGAAACTGACAATTTCTTTTTAATCTGTAATCTAGCTAACCCTCTTGTTACTGAACTGGCCCCCATTTATGTGAGCTTTTTTTTAACTATGGCAAGGGGATCCTGATTGCTTAAGAAGCATTTATTGTCTGTACCATTAATTTGGCACTTATTGTCTACAGCTCTGAGAATTATGTTCATTTGTATGTATAGTAATCTCCCAACCTCACTGTAAGATATCTGAGAGCAGTGCACATATCTAGTTGTTTTTGTATTTCTGTAGTAATCTAACTTATTGTCTTACACAGTTATCATTTACTTGTTTTTCTCCCTTTTACATTCTGAGACCATTGCTCAATATATTAAAGATAAGTCCCTATATCTTTATTAATAGAAATTTATTTCTCACTCATGTCAAGTCCAAAACAAGCATCCCTGATCAGCATGTGGCTCTTCACCAAGAGGTAAACTGGGGACCAAGTTTCCTTCCTCCACACATAGCTTCCAAGGTCACCTGGCACATCTGCATCAAGTCAGAAAGGGAAAAAGCATAGAGGATCATCCACTGGAGATCTCTGGGCCAGGCCTAATGCTGCGCACATCATTCTATTGGCTAGAACACAGTCACATGACCTCACCTAACTCCAGTGGTGGCTGGGAAATGTAGTCTGGCAGTGCGCAGGAGGAAAAGGAAATGTGAACACAGAGTGGTCTCTGCCACACTCGGAAAAACTACTCTAACAGGTTACTTTTTATAATTTTACCTGCCCTCTTATAAGCCATCTGTTTTCATTCATTCTATTTTCTGCTATATATCGATATTGTTATCAAGCTTTATTAGTTATCACCTCTCTTTATCCTGGGATATTTATTGACTATAATTCCAATGCTGAGATAGCTCAAATAACAAAATTTTGTTTTGTTTTCTCTATGTATAAGTTTATATGTATTTTAATATAGTTGGAATAATATACAAAATTTTTATCCTGTATTTTACTTAACATTATAGCACAAACATTTTCTCATTCTTAGGAATGTTTTAGTAGCAATATTTTTAATGGCTACATAATATTTATCATATACTTAGATATTATACCCTAATTGGACATTTAAGCTGTTTCTTGATTTATTACTATTTAAAATATCAATCTATGAATATTCTATTTATGTATGTATATTTCTTTCCTGTATGTCTATACATCTCCATATGAGTCTTTCTGTAACATGGACGCCTCTGTTCTACTAGAGGTGGTTTAGCACAGTGGTTAAGCGTGTGGACTCTGGAGCAGGCACTGCGTGAGTTCAAATTCTGACTCTTTCACTTCCTAACTGTGGAAGTGACTGTGGACTTTCTGACTTTGAGTTCTTCATTTGTAAAGTGGGGCCAACGATACTCTCTATCTCCTAGGGTTTGGGAGGACTAAATTAGTTAATATAACAAAAGAGATCTTTTCCTTCTTGAAACTTTCATTCATTTATTCAACAAAAATGTATTGTGTCACCATGTGCCAATTATTATTCTAGAGGCTGTGGATGCAACAGTTCCAAAAGGAACGGATGATCTAGAGGGGGGAAACATACCAGAAAGCAAAGAGATAATTACAAACACTGTGTGCTGAAAGGAAATGAACTGGGCAAGGTAGTAGAGAAATGGTGGGGTGGATGTTGAAACCAACTTAGATGAGGAAGATCTACTTTGCCTAAATTTGTCGAAAGACCAGTTTGCCAAGTGACAAATATACCAAAAACTGCCCAATACCTAAAATAGGTTTTTCGGACTCTTTACTGCAATTGTTCCACTGTCAGTGAGTGGCAGGGGTAGAGGGAAAGCTCCAGTTTGCAAAAACAGAAAAGACAGTAAACCCTTTTTAATGGAAAGTTCACCCTCAAGGAGTTCCTAATATGAAATACACTCAAAATTGGTAGTCAACAGAGCTGAACTGATAAATCCTTGGAGAAAAACAGCTGTGGCAAAATGACTGCAGTGGAACTTGTATATAATGAAAATTTCAAAAATAATCAGTAATTCAGCAAATGTGTGTTTAGTGAATTGGCCTCCTTCTGGAAGTCAGAGAAGGCTTTTCTGAGGAAGTGGTATTTAATCTGAGACCAAAAACATGAGAAAGGGTAAAAAACTCCTCTATTAGTAATACTTGGACTACTCATATAGTATATATTACAGATCGTCCTTTATTGTGGTATTTGTGTCCGTGTATTTGATATCCTGCTATAAAGTGCAAGGTAAATAAAAGTGCAATAATTGTTTACTGATAAATGTTGACTGACTGTGGTGAAACAAACAAGAGTGTCTGCTGGACCATCCCTGTGGCTCTCTCTGGGTTGCTTGGCAACAAGCTTGCTGGGCCTGTTGGCTCCCTTGCCTCTACAAGGGCTGCAAGTGCTAGTAGTGCTGGGCAGCTGGTGTTCCTAGCACCGGTATACAACTCCCAGAGGAGCTGGCACCCAAGCTCAGACCAGTTTCCCTTCACATGCAAGGCTCTCCTCACGAGGAGGGGGCAGGTGAGGTTGCTGTTCTGGAGCACAACCTTTGAAGTATGTAGCCATGCCAAGCCCACACACACCTGACCGTGGGACGCCAGTCCTGCTGCTGACCCTTCCACCTGCAGATTCCTGCCCGCATTGTGTGGCCTGAGCCCTTCACTCAATCGGATGGCTCCCAAGTAGTGTTTCACTTTGCCAATAGTGAGTGAATGAGTAAACAAATTAAAGAAAATGATGATCAGACTCAGTACACATTATGAGGGCAGCCAAAAGTTTTGCGCATTCATCTCCTAGGGAATTAGAAATTTCACCATTCAAAATTAATTGTTTTGGGTTAAAGCAGGCAGGGTAGACCTTTTATTTATTTAGGGCAACTGATTCATAGAAAAAAAGTAAATTTAGAGAGATATCAAGTTTAAAAAATCTAGTTTTAGAAAAATATTTTGAGAGAGAAAGAAAATATAAATCAATGCAGCTTTTAGGATTATGAAACAAAATAAATATTAAAGAATACATTGATATCTGTTATGGTCAGTCATTTCCTTCTTTTGTCTCATCTTTTCTCTTCCCTTTTCTTCTCGCCCTTTGTTTTTCTCTCACTTCTCCCCCTTTCATTTCCCTTCTTCATTAAATATCTATTTATCACTGACTATGTTGTAGGCCCTGGGGATACAATGATTAACAAATAGAGGCATGGTTGCTGCCCACTTGGACCTAGCAGGAGCCAGTTAACAGCAGAGGAAGAAAAAACACTTTCAAGACAAAGACAAGAAGGCAAAGTAGAAAAAACAGGGAACAAAGAGGGACTAAGCAACATCTCTTGTTTACTTTTTCCTGCCTCCGTCCCACGTAAGTCCTTGTGTAGTTTTTCCCTGCTGTATGCTATCTTCTTTCAGCTTCTCATAAAACACATTGCAATAATCATCAAAGGTTTCTACTGATATTATAGCAAGTTAACCATTTATTTTATAATATCTTTCAAGGTGATCCTCAATAACTTTCAGGAAAAGAGAAAATAGTAACTTTCCAGTGGAGAAACCTGGCAAACACTGCCTTAACCAAGTGATGAAGGTTAACATAACCAGTGGTGTCCTGGGGATCTCATGTTAATCCGCCAGATGTGTATTCTCTCCTTTGCCAGTTAATGATGAACGCGCCATCTTTAAAATCAAAGGAAGTTTTATGCACGAAGGGACTTCTGAAAGTCTTGGGCTTCTCTTGAGTGTTATTTGCTTTCCCCTTAAACCCACTCCTCATTCATTGCTGCTCTCTGCTGAGCACGCTGCCTTTTCCACTTTGAGTTTAAGTGAGTTTGTCAGACTGGTCAGGGCCATTTCTATCACCACCATATTTAACAGAAGTTGCTTTAAAATTGTTTTTATATAAGTTATGGAATATTTCAAACATCCAGACAAGTGCAGAAAATCATATGGCAGCATGAAATACACTCTATCTCTGATTTAACACATTTTAACATTTTTACTTCCCCCACCCACCCCATACTCTTTAACACATAGGAGAAGTTCCACTCCTCCATCCCATTTTACACCTCCTGACCAAAATTCAAGTACTCCCCCTTTGAGAAGGACTGCAGGCTACGTACCTAGAACTGAAATTGGCTATGCCCATCATCAACTTTTCTAGACCTTGTCCGTCTTCAAAATGGATTTGTATTAGTTAGGGTCCTTCAGAGAAATAGAACCAAGAGGTTCTGTATACACACACACACACACACACACACGCAAACCGTATCATACATATATGGAGAGAGAGACAGAGAGAGACAGAGATAGAGAGAGACAGAGAGAGATTTTATGGAACTGGCTCACAAGGTTGTTGGGGCTGGAAAGTCCAAAATCTGGGGCAATCTGGCAAGCTAGAGATTCAGGTAAGAGTTGATGTTGCAGTCTTGAGCGTGAAATCTGCAGGGCAGGCCAGCAAACTGAAAATATTGGCAGGGCAATCTTAAGGCAGAATTGCTTCTTTGAGAAACCTCAGTCTGTGCTCTTAAGGCCTTGAACTCATTGGGTGTGAAGCCTACCCACATTACACAGAGTAATCTGCTTTACTTAAAGTCTATTGATTTTGGGCCGGCCCCGTGGCTTGGCGGTTAAGTGTACGCGCTCTGCTGCTGGCGGCCTGGGTTCGGATCCCGGGCGAGCACCGACGCACCGCCTCTCCGGCCGTGCTGGGGCTGCGTCCCACGTACAGCGACTGGAATGGATGTGCAACTACGACATGCAACTATCTACTAGGGCTTTGGGGGAAAAATAAATAAATAAAATCTTTAAAAAAAAAAAAAAGTCTATTGATTTAAATGTTAATCACATCTTAAAAAATACCTTCACAGCAACATCTAGACTTGTGTTTGGCCAAGCAACTGGACACCATAACCTAGTCAAGATGACACATCAAATTAACCATCACAGGGCTGTACCAATTTACACTCCCACCAGCACTGTTTGAGAGTCCCCGTTGCTTCACAGCATTACCAAACTCTTGTCATTTTGCCAGTCTGCTTAGTGTGAATTAGCATCTCATTTTAATTTGGATTTCCCTATTAGAAAATTGAGCGTCTTTTTGTATGTTTATTGGTCTGAATTTTCTCTTTAGTTAATTGCCTGTTTAAATCCTTTATCCAATTTTATATTGGTCCTTTGACTTTTTCTCATTGACTTACAAGATTCCTTTGTAATTCTGGATAAAAACACTTTGTGGGTTATATACATTGCAACTTTCTTCTTATAGACCAATGGTTCTCAACCTTGGATACATTAGAAGCACTCTGGGAGCTTTTAAAAAAAAACTCTAGGCACTTGCCCATTTCTATGTAAAAATACGTATAGTGTATTATGCAGTGAATGGATGCAAAGCCAGACACAGAGATGTGGACAGGTATAGCTGGTGTTAATTGGAAAGAACAAGAGAAAGACAGGGTCAAGAAGACAGCATTGTTTTGAATGAATGGATGACAAGCTGTAGTCACTCAGGAGGTGACTGTGGTTAAAGGTAAATGAGGTGGTGATGGCACAACATCGTGAATGTACTAAATGACACTGAATGGTTCACTTTAATTTGGTGAATTTCATGTTATGTGAATTTCAGCTCAATAAATTTTATTTAAAAAAAAAAAACTCTAGACACCCCAGCTGCACCTTCAGCCACTTAAAATCAGAATCTCTGGGAATGAGACCTACGAATCAGTGCTAACATCTGTTGCCAATCTTCCTCTTTTTTTTTCTTCTTGAGGAAGATTAGCCCTGAGCTAACATCTGTGCCAATCGTCCTCTGTTTTGTATGTGGGTCGCTGCCACAGCATGGCCAACAAGTAGTGTAGGTCCACATCCACGCCCAGGATCCAAACCCATGAACCTGGGCTGCCCAAGCGGAGTGTGCCAAACTTAACTACTACGCCACGGGGTGCGCCCCTGAGAATCAGTACTTTTTAAAGCTTCCCAAGTGCTGACTGTGTGCTTCCAAGAAATGCTGTCCCAGACTGTGGCCCGACCTTCGATTTTGCTTATAGTATCTTCTGCCATATAGAAAATTTTAATTTCAATGTTTTCAATTCATTAATCTTTTTCTTTATAGTTTCTACTTCTTGTTTTGTTTACATTTTCGCTTTACCCAATCTCATTAAAACATCTTCCTATATTTTCTTCTCCCCATCTCTCTACAAATTAAAATTCTTACAATGTTGTAACAAGGATTTCTCTACGTATATGACTAAAACTCTTATTTTGACAGATTATCAGTATCTTTTTTCCAATTTGTTGTTCCAGAACTAAGATAGAGTAATTTTAGTAAAAATTGTGTAAGATATTTATTTTTATGATGTGGCTGTATTATGGGTGAGAAAGAACTTTTGATTCTAATCATTGTGTTCCAATTTTAGAGCTTCATTTTGATTTGTATTAATATCAAAACTTTTGAAAGGCTATGGCTTTGCTGATATTCTCTAATCCAGCTTCAGCAAGAGATATTAATGGTATATGCTTTTCCCATAGAAATGTTTTAATTAGCATTGACTACACTGGGGAAGAGGGACTATTGATAAAAATACTTTGGAAGCTGAAATAGTACAAGTGAAGTGACTACTACTGGCTCCAACTTGAACATAGGTGAGGCACATAAATATAAAATAGTGAGAAGGTGGATTTGAAAAAGCATATGTTGAAGCTGGAGTCCGTATTTGATAGACTTGCTTAACGGAACACTATTGAGTGGAGACCTGCATTTACCTTCCTTTGTGACTAATACTAGAAAAAGAAAATAAGTCTTTACTGCTGTCTTTAGTGTTTTTTGAGCGTGCCACTTCTTTCTTTTTTGTTTTCCGTTCTTCTCCATGTAGCCCAAGTGACTAAGTTTTCTTACTTTCTGTGTTTGTCCAAATTTCTTTGCTGCCTCTTATATTTGTCAAGACTTTTGGTGGCATGTAACTGAAACCTAAGTCAAACTAGCTAAGCCAAAAAAACCCAATTACAGTTTTTGTTTTCATTTTTGTTGCAGCAGTATGCATGTAGGTGAGGAAACTATTGTTTGGAATCATTCATTAATTGATGAAAGAAATTTGGAAGCAAGTCAAGAGAGAACAAAGTATGGTTTACAAGAGGAAAGTAAAGTTGTTTGCTTTATTAATGTCATTTTATCAGGTGCACAGTGTCTTTTGGCCTTCCTAGAAGTACTGAAGTACTTTCCCTAAAGAAGGATTCTCAATGATTTAAAGCATTCAGTCTCAGCACTATTGATTTTCTTAAATTGTGATAAAATATATGTAACATAAAATTTACCATGATAACTATTTTTAAGTGTACAGTTTATTGGCATTAAGTACACTTACATTGTTGTACAACCATCATCGTCATCCATCTCCAGAACTTTTTAACTACTGATGTTTTGGATCAGATAATTCCTTGTTGGGGGTGGGGAGGTCTGTCCTGTACATTGTAGGATGTTTGGCAGCATTCCTGGCCTCCACCCATTAGATGCCAGTAGCATCCCTCCTCCCTGCCCCGAGTTGTGTGATAATCAAAAATGTCTCTAGACGTTGCCAAACGTCCGCTGGGAGACAAAGTTGCCACTAGTTGAGATCCACTGACTTAAAGGGGAAGAATTTTCATTGTAAGTTGCGTCATTTTAACTGTGAAGAAACAACTTTGGAAAAATGCATTATGGGCATTCATTAATATCAGACACAGAACTATTTGTAACTTGACTACGTATCAGATCAGTTGTCCTTTCAAGAGTAAACAAATAGAGCATTTAATTGCCACAACAGTGATAACATAATCACTCTGATTGGCATTGCTACAGAATAGCTAAGACTAATCAGAAATGGTCTAGATTGGAAATGACAGCTTTACATGCATGACTGAATGTGTATGGGTGAAAAATTGTTGCAGTATAAGGTTAAGAAGTCTATTTTAGTTTTTTATCATAATTACTACATATTTTATAGAGTGACATCAACTGGCTTCCTGGAAAATAGCTATTCTGTGTTATTCTCAGACAGAAAGAGTATCCTCTGTTGAAAAATATATATATTATTTTATTTGATCTTGTTGACTAATATATACTGTAGTTACAGTGAACAAGACAATATAAACAAATATTTGAGAGACATGTTTATTGTATGCCAGAACACGTGTGAAATTTCCCAAAGCCAAATATGATTCTACATCCATTTCTATCCTGTGCCTAAAAGGAGAAATTTTGAGTAGCACTTTAACTTTTAAGGCACTGAAGAATGTTTCCATGTGTTTTAGAAATAATGTGGGCTGTTATTTAAGGGACTGTGGAAATGAGGCATTTAGTGTTATTCACAATGTTCCAAATTGCTGATATTTGTCCTTAGCTGTGAGAACCAGTTAAGATAGAAAAAGTCAAGTTTATTCCATACCAAATTAGTTCTATTACTTATTTCTAGCCATTATCAGGTTTTGTTATTTATAGTTGTTGCAATTCTGAAAAAAAATTTTTTTTGAATATTACACTTGGTACTGTTGATATTTAGTTAAGTCCCTTGACCTCTCCAGGTCTTAGTTTTGCATTAGTCAAATTAAGGCATTGAAATAGATCATCTTAAGGACATTTTCAGCTTTAATAGACTATTATTCTCTGATAGTTTAAATTAATAACTGGAAAAAATGAAGATTAAAATAAAAAATATCCCTTGAGTCGTAACTATGGTTTCAATTACAGGAGATTGACCCTTTATTCTCCCAAATAAAGGACAGAATAGCTCTTCAGTTTAAATTTCTTATAGATTAAATCGTTCAGTTTTCCATGTATGTTAAGAATGTTAGGCAGTAATATATAATTATTTTAAAACCATACACTGTAGGGGCTGGCCCCGTGGTGTAGCGGTTAAGCGCGCGCGCTCCGCTGCTGGTGGTCCTGGTTCCGATCCCTGGCGCACACGGACACACCGCTTGTCAGGCCATGCTGTGGCGGGGTCCCATATAAAGGGGAGAAATATGGGCACAGATGTTAGCCCAGGGCCAGTCTTCCTCAGCAAGAAGAGAAGGATTGGCATTGGATGTTAGCTCAGGGCTGATCTTCCTCACAAAAAAATGAATAAATAAAATAAAACCACATTCTTGGGAAAAAAAAAACATACACTGTAAAATGAGATTTTGCAGTGATGCTGTTAACACTAGTATCTTGAATCTCAAAGTATAGTAGAGCAATTAGAAATGTGATAAATTAGGAAGGGGAACTAAAACTGGTTCTATTTCTGTCCAATTATAGACAACAGGTTAGATTGCAGTGTTGACAGTACAAAAGATAAAATTTATCAGCAGAAAATATTTTTATTCATAATATAATTCATTTATCCGTAATTATTTATAGTTAAAAGTTTTCTTCTCTCTATAGGAACATATTATGTTTGGAAAAAAGTCTAGACTGTTTTTGGATCTATATAATAATCATATTTAAGCGAGCAGGAGCAGTATCGTTATGACTGCCATTTATTGAGCACTTATGTGCTAACACTTTACATATATTATCTCATTTAATCCTTACAGCAATGCTGTAAAGTAGGTATTATTAACTAGAGTTGCTAAGTAACTTCTTCAAAGTCCCATAAAGAGTAAGCCACAGAGGCTGAATCTATCTTTCTCCAAACTTTGCTCCTTAGCTATTCTAATCCAAACTGTAAGATCCTCAGGGAAAACAGACAATCTTAATTCTTTTAAAGATTTTTATTTATTCAGTTTTTCCCCCCAAAGCCCCAGTAGATAGTTGTACGTCATAGGTTCACATCCTTCTAGTTGCTGTACGTGGGACTCGGCCTTGCGTTGGACGGAGAAGTGGTGCCTCGGGGCGCTCCCGGGATCCGAACCCGGGCCGCCAGCATCAGAGCGCGCGCACTTAACCGCTAAGCCACGGGGCCGGCCCGACAATCTTAATTCTTAGTTTCACGCATAGTTAATAGCCTCAGTAAGACAGTAAAATTCCTATACTGCAGACTGAGTGTGAATTATTTTGACATATGTGACTATCGACTTAATTACCCATATACATGACTTTCTGTATAGTATCAGATTCATCTGTCAGTCTCTCAATTAGGTTTTGGTGAGTAGTCAAAATGAAGATCACTCTTATATCAGAATGTCTGCCCTGCTTTCTTTCATTCTCTGTCTGTAAGCAGAGGGCCCACAGAAAGCTCCTCGGAGTTTAAACTAGAGGAAGACTTTTTTAGCTTCTTACAAACCTACTCCCTCTTTTGAATGGTAGTCCTTCATAGGCTTGCTTAAAGAATAGACATTTTCCCACGGCCCCCTGCTGATTCTAAATGAACAGATTCTGAGCCCCCTGCTGACTGGTGAATATATTGCTTATCCTCATCCTTACTCTTTACTGACAGCCTTCATAATAACTTGCTTAGAAGACAAATGGCACGGCAGAATCTCTGACAACTCATTAAGGAAGAATACAGCAGATTTCTGCCAAATATTACTGCCATTTTAATGTGAACTAACAGCAGTTTTTGTCATGATGGAAGAAGGAAAGGATGCTGCTGAGAACTATAGTCTTTTGTCAAAAGCAGCATAACGTCTCTTTGCATTGTTTTTAAAGAGAGATTTAATGAAGTCAATGTGTAGGTTATCTGTGGCATTTTGCCTTTGCACATGCTGTTCCCTCTGCATGGTGTGCCTTTCTTTCCCTTCTCTGCCTACCTTTCCAGAGCCAGCCCTAATGGTACATTCAATACGAGCCCTTCCCTATCTCTTATGGCATCACTTCTTCCTCTGGGCACTGACAACACTTTTTTTCTACCTCTGTTATAGCAATTAACATGTTGCAGTATAGCCTGTGTAATTATTTGTCTGTCTTGACTCATCTAGAAGCTTCTTGAACACAGGGACCACAGTTTATTCATCTTCGCATCCCCTGCACCCAGAACAGTGCCAAGCACAGAGTAGGTGCTGAGTTACTGATTGTTAAATGACTTCCCTACCATAGTATGAGTTTTTTCTTGTTGAGGTCTAGGCCTACTTAGAGTATGACGATTGCAATCATGGCAAGTATTGACAAGTCCCAGCTCTGCTAATTCCTTCACGTAGCCTGTCAAGCTCTCCCATTCTGTAAACTGGGGATTGTAATGATACCTACCTCATGGAAATAAGTTTCTGCAAATGTTTTTAGTTTTTTTCATAGTTATAGATCTACTCAGGTTTTCTGCTGTTTGTTCTTGAGTCAATTAATGCCATTTATGTTTTCCTAAGAATCATTCATATCTTGTTTTAATTTATTTTCATAAAGTAATAATAAGTATTCTCTTTATTTTTAATTTTTTTATTGCAGTAACATTGATTTGTAACATTGTATAAATTTCAGGCGTACATCATTATACTTCTATTTCTGCATTGATTACATCATGTTCACCACCCAAATACTAATTACAATCCATCACCACACACATGTTCGTAACCATCCTTTTCGCCCTCCTCCCTCCCCTCCTCCCCTCTAGTATTCTCTTACTTTTTTATTTCATCTATACATCTGGTTACATCCCACTCCTACTTTGTATACATATGTGCTCTCCTATCTTTCTCTTTTCCTCTCTCTAGAGAGAAATATGTCAAAATGTTAATAGTGGCTCTCTCTGGGTAATAAGATTATGGGTTATTTTTATATTTTTCTATATTTTCCAAATGTTCAGAAATCAATGTGTATATTACTTATGTATTCACAAAAGATACTTAAAGAAAAAAATCTCTTTCTTTAATATTTTTAAATAGAGAAACTGAGACCAGGAACGTTACATAGGTGGATCATGGCCCTAGGTTAGAATCAGGAAACTTGTACTGGCTCAGCCAATTTTTGCTACAAGGTCAGAGCCATGAAGCTGCCATGATTCCTCTAGTTCTCATCTGAAATTAAAAATGTGAGCCACTAAACCATCTCATTTCCTCTTGTTCTCTTTTTATATAAAAGTGAAGATTATTAGAGTTTGGTAAAATATCACTAAGAATTAATCATTGGGGCCTAACTCACCTTATGCGGTAAATTGAATTTTTTGGTGACTCAGCATACAGTTGATAATAAAAGATAATTACTCTAGTGATAAAGGACAACTTAGTTAATATGTGAGGACAATACATATGGTGATGAGTGAAACATTTGAATGTGTAATTAGAAGGTAGATGCTACACATTTGATGTTTTAAAATTTCCTGTGATTCTATGGTTGGATTTTTTTTTTAAACTCTCTGGAAGAAGGCTCCTTGTGGTTTCCCAACTCACAGCAAATTAGAAAGAAGAGATATGCAGTTCAATTTGACTCAAAGAGTATTTTTGGATTACCTACGTTGAATCTTTTACTAGGGCCCCAAGTAGAAATGCTTTAATTACCTTTTAAGGATATAAGCTACTTTTAAAGAGACTTCCCACAGTTAGATTTTGACTATTAGATAGCTAGTTTACTACACTGTAAACCACTCAGGCGTGGACAAAGCACCTCATTCATCTTTAAATGCCAGGTGACTTGCCTGGTGCTGACCACATAGTAAATACAACAATAATAATGTCCTTTCCTACTAGGATATAAGCTTTATGAGAGCAAAACCTTTTCCTTATTTCATGGTAATAAGGTTGTTACCAAATCTTGGGACACTGTGTGACACAATGGAGATGTTTAACCGATTTTTAAATTAATAATGATAATAGTAGATGATATTTATCAATATGCTGAACATTGTGCTATCCCTTAAATGAATTATTACGTTTAATCCTCACAATAACTCTATGAGATACTGTTAACATCTCCATTTTACATTTAGAGAGATTAGGTAACTTATTCAAGGTCAAGATGCACCATTGCTTTATGTATCAATTATGTGTAAATTATACTTCTAGATATCATTTATGTATCAATGTATGTGTCATAATTGTAGACACCATTGATTGTTGGTAATACCCTAATTTTAGAAACATTAAAATACATGCTTTAGAAAAGGTAATATATATAAATGTGTGCATACATGTGTTTTCTGTATTGCAATGTGAGTTTTTTTCCTCTAAGTTCTGAGGCAACACAATGTAGTGGTTAAGCGTGCAGACTTGGAAGTTTGCCTGGTTTCAAATCTCAATCTGCTTCTTATTTGCTTATAGCTCTGGGAAAATTACTTAACTTCTCTGATTTTAGATATTTCATCTATAAAATGGGAATAATGATATTTTCCTCTGGGTCACTCAAGCATAGTTCATTAGATCTAGCTAGGCATTTTTAGTTTGATTTCTAAAGCCTTTTGGAAAAGGTTGATCACATTTTTTGCTTAAAATATCTATCAGCTGTCAGAGGAACTGAGCCCATATTTCTGCCTGTGCTTTATTTTCAAAGACTATCTTTTAGTTCAAAGACTTTAGATTGTCTTCAGGCGGTCTCCAGTCCTGTGATGCCCTAAAAACAGCCATCCTATCAGGTCACTGACACCAGCTGAGCTCACAGTAAGAACATGACGTTAATGAAACACATTTCCATGCATTTACTTCCCACCATCAACCAGTTAATTTTGCATAAAGAAAATCTCCAATCCATAACTATACCCTATACTCCTCATTCCAACCAGCTAGGCCGGTGCTTGCTCCATATCTCTTTGCAATTGGAAGATATATATTCATTAATATGTTCTTGACCTCTCACTCTCTCCTCCTCCACCTTGCCAATTAGTCTTGTGCAAATAAACCTCTTAGCTCTATTCAGGTAGCAAACGAACAGAATTAGTTTTTGTCAGATGAGATTCATGGGCTGAGTGGTTCTATTTGGAATGTGCTAGGCTATTCATTAACTAAGGCTATTCATTAACTATGAATTTTTGGAGGCAGAAAAAAATGGTGTCTTTTGCTCTAAGACTAGGAAATGTTTTTTGAAGTTTAGGAACCATAAGATGTGGAGTTTTTTTTGTTTGATTTTGTTGTATGCTAAACTGATGACTAAGAAAAAATAAAGAGGTTAACAAAGATTAACTTTCGACAGAGGATGTAAGAATGACTATTTTCTTTTTTGTATTCTTCTAGATTTAAAACATTTCCCCTGGGAAAAGACATCTAAATTTTTCCTTCTCTTTGAAAAGGTCAGAAACCACTTACCTAAAACATTATTTTATCGTCTTAATACAGTGGTTTTCAACCCTGGCTGCTCATTAAATCACCTGAGAACATTTTTTTTTTTTTCTGGTGAGAAGGATTGGCCCTGTGCTAACATCTGTTACCAATCTTCCTCTTTTTGCTTGAGGAAGATTGTCCCTGAGCTAACATTTGTGCCAGTCTTCCTCTGTTTTGTATGTGGGACTCTGCCACAGCGTGGCTTGAGGAGCGGTGTGTAGGTCTGCACCCAGGATCTGAACTGGTGAACCCCAGGCCACTGAAGCAGAGCACGTGAACTTAACCACTATGCCACCGGGCTGGCCCCATAACATTTTTTTTTTAATGTCAGGCCTGAAACCAAACACAGAGATTCAAATTTAATTGTTCTGAGGTGGGACCTGGCCATTATTCTTGTTTAAAAGTGCCCCCCCAGGTGATTCTGATTTGCAGCCAGGCATGAAAGTCAATGAGCTAATGTGCTGCCTCATCTAAATATTTCCCCGGTCTCTTAGTAAGTTCCTTGGGAAAGGAATTAATTCTAATATTATTTCATTTTATTCCTTATGGAACATTTGATTAATATGTGTTGTTTGATTGAAGATAAGAAGGAAAAGACATGATCTGGGATCTGAACTTTATAATCCAATGATGTAACTGTGATCAATCAGAGACTCAGTTTATTTTGGGGCATTATATCTCAGTGCGACACATTCATCTTATTATCAGCCTTAAGCTGAATTTCAATGCCTATCTCTGCTACAGAAACTGGAAATTGTACATCTATGACTGGACTACTAATAGAACATGCTCTAGGACCCTTATCAGTCTGTTCAATGAACAGGTGATTGGCCATATGCCAAGGGAATCTGCTGCCCTCTGGAGGGTATTGTGCTGTTACAGATGAAAAGAGCATTTCCCTGTATTCCACAGCACGTGAGAAGTTACAAAACAAAACAAAGTGAAACAAAACAAAAATGTTTCATGGTCAAATCATTTTGAAAATACTACACTATCTCTGTGTAGGGAAGTCACAATGCAACTTAGCAAAATCGAGACTAAGTTCTATAATAAAGAACTAAGTTCTATAATAAAGAAATCTGTTTCCCAACTAATTGGACCATTTTCTTTTTTTTTTTAATTTTATTTATTTATTTTTTTCCCCCAAAGCCCCAGTAGATAGTTGTATGTGATAGCTGCACATCCTTCTAGTTGCTGTACGTGGGACGCGGCCTCAGCATGGCCAGAGAAGCAGTGCGTCGCCGCGCGCCTGGGATCTGAACCCAGGCCGCCAGCATCGTAGCGCGTGCGCTTAACTGCTAAGCCACGGGGCCGGCCCTGGACCATTTTCCCCTCCACCTAATTCCTGTTAATATTTGGGGAATAAATATTACACAAATAATTTTTGTGTGTGTGAGGAAGATGAGCCCTGAGCTAACATCTGTTGCCAATCCTCCTCCTTTTGCTGAGGAACATTGGCCCTGGGCTAACATACGTGCCCATCTTCCTCCACTTTACATGTGGGATGCCTGCCACAGCATGGCTTGTTAAACAGTGTGTAGGTCGGTACCCGGGATCCAAACCCATGAAGCCAGGGCCGATGAAGAGGAGCACGTGAACTTAACCACTATGCCACCAGGCCAGCCCGTACACAAATAATATTTTGTATTAATAATCTACAAATAACGTTTGAGATTTGGAAAATGTAAAGGAGAAGAATTTAATGAAGGATTTCTTAAATAAGCTATAAAAAGGGAAGGATTGATAAAGTAGATGCATTAAAATGAAAAGATCCCACATGCCATGCAGTGACATTTTGACTGGAAGGATACAATCTGAGGTGGTAGTGTGACATGCCATGCGATAATATTCATGTTTATCTTTCTTCTTAGTTTTTATCCTAATGAGACATTTGAGATGTTCATACTGTTGCATAACAAATGGGATTGCGACTTGTGCTTTAGAACATAGGAAGTTGACTTCATGTACTGTCAAATGTACCAGGAATCATATTAGACCAAAAATATTTGGACAGCAAGAGGCTAGGCATAATGTGGTTCCACCCGGAAGTTCAGTTAGCACAGGTGTAGACCCCATGTATGCAATTACTGCTATGTTTTCCTCAGGCTAGGAAGATAGCAAGATTAATAGAAATAAAATATTTTTAGTCAAGAGACTTGAGTTTCATTCTTTTGTGTCACTAATTTTGTGATCCTTGCCAATTAAATACAATTCTCCTCATGTGTAAAAAGGAAGACATACAGAGCTGTTGTAACCGTTCAATGAGATACTGTGTGTAAAAATGCTTCACACAGCATCTGATGTGTAGTAGGTACTCAACAAATAAAAATTTAATGTAAATATGACTGGTGAAGAGTCAAGAGGTCAACATAGGAGGAAGCTGAAACTGGAGGTAAGAACTAACCGTGACCAGCCACCCCGTCCTGGTTTGCCAAGGACTGTCCCAATTTTACTACTTTTAAGTCCTGCACTAGTGAAACTCTTCAGTCCTAGGAAAACTGGGATGTTTGGTCACCCTAGCTCAGAACCCAGAATAGAAGTGCAAATAACACATATATGGACACCAACGAAAAACTAGTCACCAGAAAGACACAGAGTCTGGGAACATCAGGAAGAATGGTCCTGAGATTGACCAATATTTCTCGGGCGGATGGCAACCAGGCTCAGAGTGTGAGTAGGGATAAGCCCACAGGTGGAGGTCAGAAGGCACACTTGATGTAATGGAGGGAAACTCAAGATGCTATACAAGTAGTGATATCTAAGAGAAATTTTACACAACTGATTTCTTGAGTGACTGTGGTGATAAGACAAAAGTGGACATTGAGGAAAGGGTGGTCTCTTCAATGAATAATGCCGAACAATTATTATCCATAGGAAAAAAGAAAACAAATCCTTACCTCACCCGATGCATAAAAGCAGCAATGTAGAAGCCTAAATATGGAAGTCAAAACTTTAAACATTTTAGAAGAAAGAAGAGAAAAACTCAACGAAGGCTTTCTTAAATAAGCTATAAAAAGGGAAAGTTTGATAAAGCTGAATAAATTAAAATGAAAAGATCCCGTGAACATAGTATAAAGCCAAGCTGGAGAACAATATTTGCAATAAATTAAACCTACAAAGTACTTGTATCAAGAGTGTGTAAAGAGCATGTAAAAAAAAAAAACAATTCAGTAAGGAAAATTGCAGCAGTCCAATAGACACAAGTGAGGAATAGGCAATTCACAGAAGAAACTTGAGTGGTAAAAACATGTTTTTTAAAAAGCTCAGTTTTGGGGGCCCGCCCAGTGGCATAGTAGTTAAATTCATGCACTCTGCTTCAGCGGCCCGGGGTTCACAGGTTCCAATCCCAGGCACGGACATACACACCGCTCATCAAGCTATGCTGTGGCGGTGTACCACATACAAAATAGAGGAAGATTGGCAACCGATGTTAGCTCAGGGCCAATCTTCCTCACCAAAAAAAAAGGCAGCTCAGTTTTACTACTAATCAGAGAAATGCAAATTGAATAACAATGAGATAACATTTTACACCAAGCAGATTGTCAGAAATTAAAAAGCCTGACAATACCAAGTGTTGGTGAGACTGTGAAGCAACAAAAATTCTTTTGCACTGCTGGCGAGGGTGTAAATGGGTACAGTCACTTTGGAGAGCAAATTCTCAATATCTATAGGTGTTTTGAATGTATATACCTGAGCAATACTTCCTAGGCATGCTGCATAGAGAAACTCTCGAACGTGTTCACAAGGGGTCATGTACAAGAGTGTTCGCTGTAGCATGGTTTATAAGAGCAAGAGATTGGAAACAACCTAAATGTCCATCAACTGTAAGATAAATGAATTGTGGTATAATTCAGTCAGTGGATTACTACCACACAGGAGTTAGAATAAATGACTAGAGCTACATGACCAATATGAATAATTCTCAAAAATATAATATTGAACCTGGAAAAGCAAGTTGTAGAAGGATTTATACAGTAAGGTATCATTTATATCAAGTGTAAAAAATGCAATATTATGAATTTTATAGGTACACAAATATGTAATAAAAATATTAAAATAGTCACAGAGATAATAAACCAGATCGTGGTTACTTCTGAGGAGAAAAAGATGGAAATGAAATCAGGAAAGCATTCACAGGGCATCTCATGTGTCTATTATGTTTTATTTTTAAACTATCTGAAGCACATATGCAAAATGTTGAGATTTTTCCAAAGTTGGATAAATACATGAATGTTATTGCGTTATTTATTCTTCTCTATATGCTTTAAGTATTTTAATCTTTTTTAAAGAAAATAAAAACAATGTTATTAACATTTAAATTGAGATTATTTCAAAATTACTCTAAAATTAAAAAAAAAAAAAAGAAACAAAACTATGCTTTTAAGAGTTGGTCAGGCCAAGTTTAACATTATTTCCAAAGAATAAACTAAAGCTACTCAGTGTCCTGACACATATTTCACTGCCACTTAACTAACACTAGATGTCACTTTACTTCATGCATTTTGCTTAATATGAGCACTTTTTAGTTGAAATCAGATGAACTTGAGTATGTTTTATAATTTTCTTCCTCCAGTATATATAGAGAATGAGGAAAAATGAGAGTGCTCTCTGCTACAAATCCGTTCTGGAAGGCGAGGAACATGTCTATTTTGGTTCATTGTTTTTTCTTCAACATCTACTGCACATAATAGGGTTGCAAAAATATTGTCAACTGAACAGACAGAGGATACAAGAGACTTTAACAGAAGAAATGTTTATTATCACCAAAATGTATAAAATTACATTTGGAACAGTTTTTCTTTCAAATGGCAGCTAGGTATTTGAAGGGCTTGCACAGGAAAGGTTGTGACTCTAATCTCAAAGGTCAATTTGTGGTCAACAGGGAGGAGACATCATTTCTTTTAACCCACAGTTGTATCACAGTGTATTGGCTCACTGGATCTTCAGTGAACAAGGACTCAAATCAATAAAAGAATAATTGTTATTCTTTTAGGGGGATAAGGACTTTTGGTAATCGTGAAAACCATAGACTATCTGAAATTTTTCATATAAACATGCAAAAATTGTTTCCTGTAGTTTCTGCAGATTTGCAGACCTCCTTAAAGCTCATGCACGTGCTCCAGATTGGGATCCTGCCGGAGATAGGCAAAGGCACTGGCCCAGGTGCTTTTCCTAAGCTTCTTAAATTTTGCTTTCGCTCTGGCAATAACCAGAATGTTCAGCTGAGGGCTGCACACATGATGGGGGCTGAATAATCGTGTGAATGAATGGTATGGAAACTAGCCCTGTAAATTTAAGCATTAACCAAATGTCAGCAATATCGACTTTGGAAATATTTGGCTTATAGATACCAATCAAATTATTTATATATTTTTTATCAGAATATTTAAGAAAAGAAAAAAATGTAATATATTTATTTGCTAAAATATTTATTTGGAAGCTTGTTCTACCCTGAGGAACAAACTAAATCCCAGGAATTGCTCCATCAAATTAAAAATAGCTCCTCGTGCCTATTTATCCAACTGTTTTCATGTTATATGTCCTAAAAGGAAAGAACTATTTTAAAATTTTATTATTGATTTTCTTGCATCAAAAATACTTCAAAAGTAATCTTTAGGCCAAACTAGGTGATATGGGTTGATTTTATGAATACAAGTTAATGAAATCTTACTATATAGTGTAAAGATACTCAAAACCAAATAAGCTTGAAATTTCTTTATCTTCTTTATTCCAGATTCTTTCCTTATTCAAAAGGCCTCTTCTTTCCAGGGACTCTCAGTTCTGTCAGTCACATTATCAATCTACCAATATCAGGTGTTGAATGACAAATGAGATTCTTCTTTATTATGACAACCCTTTTATTTAAACTACTTAGGTCATAGTTACGATAGATAAATTGGGCCAATTTTTTAAAATTATGGTTTTACTCAATCGAGATTATGTTTGTCATGAGAACGGTACCAAATGGTACTAGAGTTGATTTTTCTCCTACTATGCAACTCTACTATACGTGCTAGGCCATGGTAAAGTAAACCAAGAGTATGTTAGAGTCCTGATTTGGTGCAATGACCGTGTATAGGCCTAGCCGGTCATAGTGTCCATTGTGAAATTCCATGTGGAAAACGGAACCTGCTTTAAGAGAACAGAATCTATCTTGGGTTTTAATTACTTGGCCACCAAAAAATTCCACAACCTTTACTTTTGTGTGTGTGTGTGAGGAAGATCAGCCCTGAGCTAACATCCATGCCAATCCTCCTCTTTTTGCTGAGGAAGACCAGCCCTGAGCTAACATCTATTGCCAATTCTTCTCCTTTATTTTTCCCTTTTTCTCTCCAAGGCCCCCGTAGATAGTTGTATGTCATAGTTGCACATCCTTCTAGTTGCTGTATGTGGGAGGCCACCTCAGCATGGCCGGACAAGTGGTGCGTTGGTGCGCGCCCGGGATCCCAACCCAGGCCACCAGTAGCGGAGCTCGAGCACTTAACCGCTAAGCCACGGGCCCGGCCCCAACACAACCCTTTCTAATAGATATAGAAAAACATATGGGCTTCAGCAGATGTATACAAGGCTCCACGAAGCTGTTTTATTTGGGCAATTAAAGAAAAATTCAGAGTTCTGTTTCCTTAAAGCAAAGAGCCTGAGTATTGATCCTTCTTTGTAATTGACAATATCCCTAGGATGTTTTCGTAAAGAAATGATCAGTATAAACATTTTAACTCTATGGAGAAAAACTTATATTTTCACAGCTAAATATTTAACCATTTATCCAATAAAATCTGTAAATTTTCAGTTATTGATTTAACTACTTCTCTCGGGCCTGAGAACTTAGAAACCTCTGACTTCTTTTTCTAAAAGCTATTATCATAAGTGCTTAATTGAATGACTAACCTTTTCCTTGCAAGAAATCATTCTACATGAGTCATGGTAGGCTTAATCAATAGACTCGTATTTCCAGTTCTATAGCCAAGATCTTATAATAACATATGATCGTTCTGTCAATTTCTGGTTCTATGATAAAATATTTTGTTTTTATATGCTAATACCATATGCTGAATTTAAGTATTTTACCATCATTCTTGACACTTTAAAAATTATTAGCACTTTTTAAAGTTTAGAATTCCTCAGCTTGGGGAGAAGTTCAGTGAGGCCTGCTGGGAGATAATGGCATTAGACCTGGGTGCTCCTGGAAGCTGGCTCCACTGCCGTAGGCTGCTCCTTGGAAAAACAGACTTTCTTTCTGGCTAACGTTATATCTTCTTTTTATTGAGTTGCAGCATATCTCAAGGTCTTGCAGTCTTTTCTCCTTCTTAGATAACACAATCGTAGTAATTGGGGGCAGATGGGAATCCAGTATAGTATAATTTTGGCAAAACAGAAAATATGTTACACTCCTTCTGATTAAATCTCACCTGCACCCCTCATTCCCAAAGAATGTTAAGTATCACAAGAGCAGGAATCTGGTTCATTTTATTCCCCAAGGAATCCCCAGTGCCTGAAACAATGCCTGGCACATAGAGGGAACTCAGTCAGTATTGACTGAATGAATGAGCAAGCAAATCCTACATTTAGGATTATGTGAATCTGGCTTTGGGATATGAAGCCTATCTCAGTCCTTGCAGTCTCCACTCCCCAAGTAGTGTCATGATTTTTAAAGATTGCCAAGAATAATTCTTAATTATAAACATTCTTCAAATTCACAGAGAAAATTCTACCTTTGAAGTGATCCCACGGTCTTTATGTATTTTATAGTATCCTGAGCCACTAGGTTGTTTAAAGACTTTAACAAATGAATAGATCAACTACATTTATTTTTACATACCGAATCACAAAATTTGTCAAATTAGAGTCACTGTATATTTTAAGAGAATTTTTAAAAAATCATCGACATTACTGGTTTTAATATTAAACAAGTACTAGGTAACTATACTTGGTGACCATTTTAACTCACTTATACTCAAATCCTTAGTGTTCCGGGTGTTTTTTACTTGAAATCTGAATTTTCGTGAGGCAAATCTACAACACAAGCAATGCTGAAATGTAGGAAAAATTTTAGAAGTTTTTCAGCCTCATGTCTTATCATTTCAAGGTCCATCTACCCTGGGGAAGGGTGAACACCCGGTCAGAGGGTGAACCCTGCCGCCAGACCTTCTGCCTGAGGATTCTGCTCAGCCACTCACCAGCTCTGTGACCTGAGGCAAGTTACTCATCCTCTCCTTGCCTCATTTCCTCATCTGTAAAGTGGGGATGACGATCATACCTCTGTCATAGGGTTGTTATGAGAACACCTGAGTTAATGTTCGTATAGTCTTTAGAACAGTACCTGGAGCATAATAAGTGTTTTGCTAAACAAACAAGCAAGAAACACATAATAGTGGATGTTAAATGGTTATCATCCAGAGATGTCATAAAAGAGATTTTTCCCTGTTCAGTAAAATGACCTCTAAACTCCCTTTCAGTGCTAAATTCTATTATTCTACTCATCTCTGTGTACCCTGCTCTTATAAGACATGCCTGCCCAGTGTATCCCAGACATTTCTTATTCACTTTAAACCTTCACTCACGCCTTTGGAGAATGTCTTCCCTGGCCCCCCCCCACCCCCCTTTAGCTTATCCAAATCTTGTCATCATCTCTTTCCAGCTTTTTTTCCTCCTCTTTTGGGCATCCCAGTCTCTAGTGCATTTTATTGCTTTATATTATTCTCTCATTGTTTTATGTGCAACTGTTGTACTCCCAATCAGACTGCAAGACTCTTGAGAACAGCCTTATGCTTCACTTATGTTTCCCAGCACATAAGTAAATATTTTTTGAGTGAATAAATGGTAAGGGGAAAAGTAAATTGAGAATCAACTCTTTAGCGATAATTAAATGTAAATAAAGTGGATTATATATTCAGTGTTTAAACTATTAATGAGCAGCTCTTATTTCTAAAGAACTTTTGGTTCATAACTCCCCCCTCACTTTTTTTTGGTCTGATCTACTGTTGGTGAAACATTTGTAGATTAGCTGGTTCCCCTTCATTCCTTCTCTTCTGAAATGTGTGGTAAAGTAAAAATGCCTAGAGCAATAATTTCTGGATAAAAAACAGCTGCACATGAAAAATAATTGATGTGGTTTTAAAATTACTCTGAGGTGCAAATTAAAATGCCTTTTCAACCCATGCTCTAAAAAGAGTGCTAAAGCTAATTCCTTATAAATCATGAAATGGAAGCAAGGGAAGACAAAAATTTGGGGATAGTCAATTGATTTTAAATAAATATAGTTTTAAAATTTTGTATATAACATTAAAAAATATTCAGGTCGCTAAGAGGACATCTGTAATTTAAGACTTTCTTTAAAGTCTTATCTACATCCTTAGTAACATGAGTGTAATGTTTTCCATAATTATAAATAAGACAGCGATCACTTTGACTTCTTTATAAGTTAATTTTTTAATGTCTTTATAGTTTTGGTTCTTTTTTCTATTATGCCTCTGACATTTTCCAAGGGGTGACCCAAATGGCAAATATTCTTTATTCACCTTATATCCCAAGGGGAGGTTACCACTGTTGTGCTGCCCTAATGCCACCCTACACCTGGTGTGCAGGTACGTGAATGATGCCAGACACTGAGACAAGACTGGAAGATTCAGAAAATTCTGTCTACATGACGTAGTATTCTATCAACATGACACAGACAATATTTGATTGAAATTTCTTGTTTCTATCTAGATCTACGTAGACCCATCCTTTCTTTTTTTTTTTTTAAAGATTTTATTTATTTTCCCCCCAAAGCCCCAGTAGATAGTTGTATGTCACAGCTGCACATCCTTCTAGTTGCTGTATGTGGGATGCAGCCTCAGCATGTCCAGAGAAGCGGTGCGTCGGTGCACGCCCAGGATCCGAACCCAGGCCGCCAGCAGCGGAGCGTGCGCACTTAACCGCTAAGCCACGGGGCCGGCCCCTATCCTTTCTAAACTTATAAAAATACTTTTATTCTATTCGCTTGCTCCTTCATCTGAAATTCTTAGTTCTAGAATATACGCTTGTTAAGAGAACTCTAATTCTCTGGTTTTCTTTATACAAAGAATGCCCGTTATATTAAAAAACTAATAATTTCCTTTAAAAGAAAATTAAGCAGGAAATAGAAAAGGTTTTAGTCATTATTTTTTAAATTAATTTTTTAAATTATATCTCTTAGCTAATTCACACAGGAAGCCTAAAAATTAAGCAGCATTAAAATGTGATGAGTCACGAGCATATTTGTCTGCTTGACTTGAGCCTGTTGTTAATTTCAATATTTCGTAAACAGTAGTTGAGCATACAGATTAAAAATATATGCATGTATTTTGTTTAATCTTTAAACCCTATGACTTATGATGTTTAGCAGTGTCTGTATAAAAAGATAAAATATTCTAAGTATTTATAACATTTACTATATTCTAACAGTTTGCTTTGTTAGGGAATTTGCTATAAAATTATATAAATATTGTACTTTAAACCTATGCATGAGTTTTGGGAAAAGTAACAGACTGGGACAATAAGAGGCAACTACTTCCAACTAAGTATCTGAGGATTAAAATAGAATTAAAGCAGTAATTACAATATATTAAAATTAGGCAGATAGAAAGGCTTGAATTCCTACCATATATTAAATATATTTTAGGCATTTAGATTACGGAAATTTGAATGTTTCCATATGAACATTTTACTGATAAATTTTTAAAAATCAATTGGCAAAATATATTTTTTCAACTATATGGAAAAAATGTAAAAGAAATAACTCACATAAATGCATACTATATGCAAAGCACTGTTTCTAGAACTTTACATGTAATGACATTTATTCATCATAATAAATCAATGAAGTAGATACTGTTACTATCTCAATTTACAGATGATGAGACTGAGGCATACAGAGGGTAGATAATTTGCTCAAAGTCACTTTGCTAATGAGTGGAAGATCTGAGATTCTAACCTACAGTTAGAATGGCAGAGTCTGGGATCTTAACCATTTCTCCATTCTGCTTTTGCAGCCTGATCAATAATCTTTTATCACTTTTGTTAAAGCAATACGAATGTCTGGTTAAAATAGTAATTTATGGTATGTTGCGTTCCATCACAACATGGAATATCCAAATAAGTTGTATAGAATTTTTAAAAATACGAGTACTTTGCTAGAAATCACACTCTTGGGCCCTGGGAACTGAAGACACATACTGATATAAAAATTTTCTTTATGCTAATTAGCAAAAAAAAAAAAACACCAAAACAATTTCACTGCACCTGATAGGAAAAAGATAAATAATAATTAACTTTTGTTAAATGCTTCCTATCTGCCAAGCATTATTCTAAGTGTTTTAATTACCTTATTTAACTCTACTGCAACCTTATAAGATCCTTATTATTATTCCCATTTTATGAATGAGGGTAAGTGGGATGTAACCTGCTCCCCATCCTCTCTCACTTTTATTCTTTATTCCTAGAGATTTCTGGATGTTTGGTGTTTTCTTGTTTTATATTGGTGGATGATTTAGAAACTTTTAGACGGCTTTTTCTGGTAAGGAAAGTTGGAATCTTTGATTGAGTTGAAGGATAATTGCTGCTTAATAACAGAATAGGGGGAAAAAAAACAACTTTAAGGCATTTTACTTTTTACCGGCCATGTAACTACTGCATAATCTAGTTTAGTAGAATGGTAATGGCCAGGAGCTCCAATTTTTCAAATCCTGGCTGTCTCTTCTTAGGTGATCTTGGGCAAGCTACTGAACCTCCAAAGACAGTGTTCTTGAATGGGCTACAGGGAAACAGCCCTGCCTTACTGTAGGGTAGGAGTGGGAGGAGGTGGGGGATGGGAGGAGAAAACGGAGACACTGAAAAGGGAATGAAAGAGGCAGGAGGTTATAAAAGTATCTAAAAATGTTTCCTCCTGTCCTCATTCAACATTTTCCATTATCTACTTGATATTTTCTGTTTGTTTAACGATGAAATCAGCTCGATTTCTGTCAGCCTCCTCTTAGTCATCTGAGACTAAGAAGTCATATGAGTGCAGAGTGAATATGCTTGTGTAAGAACTGACCCACCAGGCCCACCCATGCTGTATAGTGAGATCACTTTTTACAGCACTTGTTCTCAGTCTGTTTGCCATCTTCCCTGTTGTGTCACTAATACTGGCTGTGACCACACCCACAAAAACAACTCAGAAACAGATTTTCTTTAACCACATGTGACACTAGTGAATTGGGATATTTTTAACGAGGTCACATAGCTATCTAGTTGATCATTCTTCCTCCATTTTCAACAAATATTTATTGAGAACTTATTCTGTGGCCAGCACCAGTGATATAAAGGTGAATTAATCACAGTGCTGTCCCTGACTGTCTCGTAGTAGCAACTATATATATATAACAATATACTATGCCTTATACCTTGCCAGGGCAGACTGCTTTTATTTTTTAATTTAAGTTGCTTTCCAACTCTTGACTATTCATAACTTTTTCTTATAACCCATGGTCTCTGTTTTTGCCTCTGTTTAGCTCTTATGTTAGCATCATTATTTGCAAATACGTCAGAGCATCCAAACTTTATCCTTTTCTATCAAGGTCATGATTGACTTATGCTCCTCTTTTGGCTCCATCCAGTAATTTTCAAGCTAGTTACATGTGCTTACTTTGCACATAGCACACATTATTCCCTTTGTGATATTACCCTCTGTGAAGTGCTATCCAATACTAAATGAATGAGTGAGTGAAACATTTCTACATATATATATACACACACATATATATGTATCAATCTGTATATATGTATATACATAGATTGATACATATATAAATAGGTAGATACATATCTATATATACATGGAAAGATATACATATAAGTTATAGACATATATCTGTATAGATATACATATAAATACATAACTTAAAGCTCCAGATGTGCAGCTGTAAAGATGAATTTGTTAGAGTCTTTGCCCTTTTTATTCTATAACCGAAGACCTGCCTTTCTAAAGAGAACTTTATGGTTTCAATTAGATAAAATTAATTTTGACCTTGCCCGGGCATGGGATGAGAGTTCAAAAGTTACAATTGAAAATCTGGTGTTACTGTATGTTGGCATACGTCATTAACACTGACGTTTCTTAGTGAGAAAGCAGCAGCTATGCTATGTAATCCTCTCTGTCTCTTTTGCAGAATTTTTTATGGCAGAAACTAAGCCACGGTGTAGCTTAAACTTGGAACTAAGCCAAACAACTAGGATTCCTGGGTACAATTGTCCCTTGGTATCTGTGGGAAATTGGTTCCAGGACCCCCTGCAGATACCAAAATCCATGGATGCTCAAGTTCTTTATATAAAATGGCGTAGTACTTGCATATAACCTACACACATCCTCCCATATACTTTGCATCATTCTAGATTACCTATAATACCTAATACAACGTAAATGCTATGTAAATGGTTGTTATACTGTATTTTTTAGGGAATAATGGCAAGAAAAAAAACCCTGTACATGTTCAGTACAGACGCAACCATTGTAGGCCTTTCAATCTGCAGTTGGTTGAATCCATGGATGCAGAACCCGCGGATATGGAGGGCTGACTGTGTATCATTATTATTATCATTACCACCTTACCATTATCATTATCTCATCACAAATATTATTATTACTATTAATGAGATTTGTAATTGTATTATTTTTATGTTGAATCTTTCCCTCAAGGAATTCTTCCCCACTTTTGCCATTTTTTTTAACCTCATCTTAATTGCGTTTATATAAACAGAAGTGACAATTTACTTAATCACATAATACTAAAGTAAAGAACACTGAATCAATACTGATATGGGGTAGAAGAAGGAGATTGCCCTACTAAAGCTATATTATAGTAACATGTCTCTCAGACAAAATATTTTTCTGCTTGCAGCCGAAGAGTCTTTTTGAAACACATTTAGGGTAATTTTTGGAGTTAGACAGTAGCAAATTATAACTACTTGCTTGAGAGACACCCCACAATCCTAATTAGACAGAAAAGTGAAATACGCAGGCAAGGCTACCACATCAGCCTTGCAGGTTGTGCACTGCACAATTCCAGGACATGCCATTCACAGAGACAATGATGTGAATGGTCCCTCTGATGTTGTGCAAGAAAGCAACCTGCATGTTTGGAAGTATTGGACACATTGTAGGAAGAAATAAAGAATACTTCACTATGAGTGACTATGAGTCACTAACACTATGAGTGTTAGACTCATAGTCATCTCATTGTGTTTAAAAATAATTTTATTTTTTTAATTAATTTTTCCTGGAATCAACAAGTATTAAGAAGAAATTTGAATGAAAAGATAAAGACAAGTTCTCGGTAGAGAATTGATTCACAATCAACACTCAATTTCACAAAAATACACCATTGGAAATAAGAAAAGTGAACTTAAAACATGGACTTAGAAAATGTATAAAGAGCAATTCAACTAGTAGAAGAAGTATAGGAAATGATTAAAGCTAGGATATGACTCTAGCAATAGTGCAGATTAGATAGCTTGAATTCTCTTAGTACCAAACACCTAGTGCTGAGTAAAAAAGAAAAAAAGAAAAGAAAATCTTTTAAACACATAGCTTACCTCACAAGATAATAAGGGAAATCACCAGTCCTCCAATATTGTGACTATTCAAAATGTACTAAATGTTCTAGCCAGTGTAATTAGAAAAGAAAAACAGAAAAAAGTTATAAGGATTGGAAAAGAAGAAACTTTACTTACATGCTTATGATACAATTGTTTATACAGAAAAATCCAACAGACTACAAATTATTAGAACTAAGGATTTAGTAAGGTTGCTAGATATAAGATCAATATACAAAAAAATCAATTACATTCCCTTACACCACCAACAAAGACTTAGAAAATATTATTTTAACAAAGATATCATTTATAAAAATAACCAAAAATAGTGTGTAGGAATAAATCTAACAAAATACTGGCAAGATTTTTATGAAAAAAATTGTAAAACTTTATTGAAATATCTTAAAGAGGACCTAAATGCATGGAGAGTTATACCATGTTCATAAAATTGTAAACTCAATTCCCTAAAGATGTAAATATTCCTAAAATTAACTATAAGTATAATACAATTTCAATTAATCACAACCCAACAGATGTGAGTAGTGGAATAGAATTGAGTTGCTAGTATCTGAAGTGAATCTGGAATTCTTTGAGGAACCTAGTATAATTAACGGTTCCTCTGATAGAAAAAAATTCCCTGTAAATTCTGTTATCAAAAAGATGACTTCTCAGATGTATAATGCAAACAGAAAAGCTATCTTGTTTACCAAGAACTGGAATATTTATGTCAGCATTAGGAAATTAAGAATGTGATTTCTTGCAAAAGAATTGCTGTCTCAGTTGCAAGATGGCATTTTTCATGTATGACTCAGAAGGGAAGTCTGGAATACTTGCCCAGTGCCTAAGATATAGACTCTAGGTTTCCAGATCTGGAGAGGAGAATGTTTTAGCAAGTGCACCCTGCCACACATGAGAGCATCCAAAGCATCCAGAGGCATCTGAATGCTATACCTCACCTAAAGGCCACTTGTTAAACTATAACAGACATGCCACCTGTTCCTTCAGAGGCCAATAAGTGATCTTTGAACAGGATTGGAGTTAAAAAGTAAACCTATGCTTCACGTTTTTGCATCGTTATAACTAAAATACTTACAACAACTGACGATATAAGTATGCAGTCAATGTTTGCTTCTTAGGTTGGCTCAGTGCTTACATTTTAAAGGAAGAGCACGTTTGTTATGAAAAAGTTTTTCCAAATAGTCTGATTGCTTTTGAAGCAGCTGTTAAAACTATAACGCTATGTAATCAGCCAAACTTTCTGTACTATAGTTACCTTTCCAACTCTATAACCATGAGTTTGTGGTATTTTCAAGTGAAAATAGGGTCAATTCAAAACACAAGATGATAGATGATCTCTTTAAGAGTTATATTATTACTTTTTCCTTAAAAATTATAAATTCTCAAGAAGAGAGCTAAAAGATAAAATCCTTGGTCAATAAGCTTTTTTTTTTTCCAATAGGCATGAAATTATCATTTAGAATATGGAAAAATCTCAGACTAGTGATGTGATTGGTGTTTCCTTTCAACATTTTCTTCTGTGTTTCTAGTTCACCCTCTCACCCAGCTTTTCCTCTCATACATCCTCTTCATTGTTAGAGAGAGGTAATAGACAAAAACTAAAAACTGCATGGAAAGCATGCATGGAAATCTGTTTTCTACAATATAAGCTTTAAGTGTAATTTAGGTTTTTATTTACTTTTCTTTTCTATTGTCTTGTTTACTAGTTGCTAAAAGTGAGTATAATTTGAAAAGGATGAAAACAATAAGGATATGAACGACCTGAACAGATCAATCAATATGACTGAGTTGACATTTATAGAATACTCCACCCAACAATAGCAGAACACATGTTATTATCAAACTCACATGAAATATACACCAAGATAGACTATATTCTGGGCCATAAAACACATCTTAAACTTAAAAGAATAGAAATCATACAAAGTACATTCTCAGACCACAGTGGAATTAAGCTAGAAATAAATAACAGAAAGATAGCTAGAAAATCCCCAAATATCTGGAAGTTAAACCACATACCTCTAAATAACCCATAAGCCAAAGAAGAAATCTCAAGAGAAATTTAAAAATATTAAATAAAAATAAAAGTACAACTTATCAAAATTTGTGGGACACAGCAAAATAAATTTGCTTAGAGGGAAATTTATAGCATTAAACATGTGTTAGAAAAGAAGAAAGGTCTCAAATCAAAACCTAAGTTTCCACCTTAGGAAACTAGTAAGAAGGATGAAATAAAACTGATTAGCAAGCATAGAAAAAAATGTTTAATTTTACATATAATCCAATCAAATAAATGCAAATAAAAAATAGCACTTTTCACATACTGAATGAGGACATTTATATTTCTAAAGTATAATATCCAGTGGTGGTATGGGTGAGGTGAAACACACACTATATATTAGTGGTAGTTGTACAAATTTATACAACCCTTTTGGAAAAGAAATTTGGCAATGTGGCCTTAAATGTACCTTTCCTTTGACTTGGTATTTCCATTTTAACGATTATAAAGAAATAATCCCAGATTAAGAAAATATTTAGTTCACAGAAATATTTATAAAAGTATAAAGTATAATAGCAAAAATCTGAAAATAGCTCAAGTGTCCAAATAAGTGTGGCATTAAGTAGAACAAAGCGTATGCATTTGCTGGAACAGTATATGGCCATGAAAATGGATATTTTGGGAGAATTTCTAATAACTTAATAATAAGTGAAAAAAGTATGGAACAAAAGTTGTATGAATAGAAATAAGAATCAGAAAGAAATATACCAAAATGAAAACTTGTTTCTTGGGATGACAGGTTTGCCCTTCTTGTTGCTTTTCTGTGTTTCCCAAAGACTTATTATGGACATGACGGTTTTGCTCACGGGCTTTGGAGGCCTGTGGCGTAGGTTATGGTCTCAACTCTGCCGTATGAGTCTCAGTTCTCATTTGTAAAGTGAAGATGATGATTGAAGGTCTCTCCCTAGGTGACTGAGGATTGAGGGTGAAAACGTATGTAGAGTGTTTAGCACAGGGCCTGCCACATATTAAGTCCCCAATAAATGCTAGCTATTGTTATTGGTTATAATAGGGAAAAATGTCCTATCAAGAGTAAGCAGATTAGAACAGTTCATCCAGATTTGCATAGGGGAGTTTTTATTCCTATATAGGACTCTAGTTACTTATCCCTTTGGATGATATGCATATTCAAGACATTTATTTACTAATTGCAGGGTATTTTGAGTCCATAAAGGGGCAATCGAATATCCTTTTGTACACTAAAAAAAAAAGTATACACTAGGAAACCATAAGGATATTTGACTCTCTTGGTGTATTTAAAAGTACTATACCCAGGACCGCACCAGTGAGATTGAGAAAAGAATTTGAAACTACTGGCTTTAGCTATTTATTACCTCAGGTCTGCAGGTTTTGACTTTTTTTTTTCAGGGTAAGAGATAGTAATCTGTACCTCCTTCTTTTCTCCTGCTGGGTGGTGGGAGGCCAGAGAATATGATATTTCCACAGAGCAAACTTCCCATAGGGTCATTCGTAGACGGAGAAATCTCCTGCTGCTTCAGGATTCTTTTTAATATAAATTTTAATATTGTTTAAAAAAGTTAATATGGTTTTATATGTTTTCATTATCAAAAACAGAGTTCTGTCCAAAATAGGAATATCATGTATTCTAACGATAATTAATCATTTTTAAAGAAGATTCCTTCTCTGCTTGCAATAAAACTTGCATTCATTCAAACATTCCTGAAGGAGAGAAGAAAGTAGAAAAACGAGACTACAGGCAGTTCACTGTGAGTGCAGCTAGAGAGCCTGTGGCAGGAATGGTACATCGCAGAAGGTCTGGGTGCCAAGTCAAGCAGCATGAATTCCATCTGTCAACGATGGGGAGCCAGGGAATATGTTAATAGGTGCTTGAGCCAAATACATTCGTGAAATTGCTAGCTTTTGATGACACACACAGCTAGTTGTCCACTCGATATTCAACCTCCTTTTCTTTCTAATAGGAGCCTGATTTTCTTAAGGGTGGCAAGGTGCCCAATTAAAATAGTCACCTCCCCAGACTTCCTCAGGGTCTGGAGAGGCCACATAACCCAGTTCTGGACAACTAGATATAAGCAGGCGGGCAAGGCTGCTGGGAAAGCTTGTTAAGACTTAGCTGGCATATCTTTTTTCCTTCTCTCTTTTTCCCTTACTCTTGCCTAGAATGGAGACACAAGTCCTGGAGGTGGAGCAGCCATCTTTTGACCAAAAGGAAGAAAACCGCAGAAGTCCTGATGACTTCCTTGAGCAGCTACACTTCTACTGGACTGTATACCTCCTGACCTCTTGTCATGTGAAGAAAATCTCAATCTGGTTAAGCTACTGAGTTGGGTTCATGCAACTGAATGCAATCCTAATGTAATATTATATCCATTTCTTGGAGATTTGAAATGAACTTAGCATATTAAAGATTCTGAGAAATCTCATTTAAGTTTGTTTAACCTAGTGTTAAAATTATTTGACTACAGAACTCTTTTTCCTTAGAACACTTAGTATATCTCACTGAACATGAGTGTTCTGCAGAAGTTTTTGTGTTGATCCAGTAGAGGATGAGTTTAGTTTTGAATGTGTTGAACTTGAGGTATCTAAGTAGAGCTGTCCATTGACAATGGGAAGCCCTGAAGCTCACGAGTGAGATTTGGGAGTAAGCAAGGCAGGTAGTGGTTAAACCCATGAGGTCCATGGGTTAAACTGTGATTGTTAAAGTAGAAAACATTCTAGGAGTGTTTTTACCAATGGGGAAATTGCGGTCTAGTCTTGATCCCTTCCTTTAACTCCCTTACTATGCCACCTCTCTCGAAAGAGGAAGTGGAAAGAATTCTCCATTTAAAGTCAGACACATGGGAGTTCAAATCCTGACTTGTCCGTTTACTTAGCTTCCGTGACCTTGACTCAGGTATTTAACTTCTCTGAGCTTCAGGTTCCTCATCAAGGGGTTGACAACCCAACCTTAGAGAGTTGTCGTGAGAATTATTGCGCCTGGTAAATTGTAGCTGCTCCATCAGTGCTAATTCCCTTCTCCCTCTAGCTAGAGATTTGTTGCTTCAGACTTTCATCTCCTGCGTGGTGCCTTTCATAGATGTAAAGCAGCATTTAAAGATTTTATTTATTTTTTTCCCCCCAAAGCCCCAGTAGATTGTTGTATGTCATAGCTGCACATCCTTCCAGTTGCTGTATGTGGGACGCGGCCTCAGCATGGCCGGAGAAGCAGTGCGTTGGCGCGCACCTGGGATCCGAACCCAGGCCGCTAGCAGCAGAGTGCGCGCACTTAACCGCCAAGCCACTGGGCCGGCCCCTAAAGCAGCATTTAAAATGAAGCCAGGGCAACGATTTGGCCTCTGCCTATTAAACATCTATATATAACTTGAAGCTGGAATTCCAGGGCAGGTCAAAAGAGATTGTACATACATGATGGGTTTGTATTTTACTATTTTATGTATTTAACAAAACTTAAAGTGCTTCCTATGTGACTTGCTCTTTTCTACTGCTTCATAAATATTAACTCATTTAATATTCATAATAACTTTATTAAATAGGTACTATTATAATTCCTATATGTCAGATGAGGAAATGGTTGCACCAAGAGGTTAAATAACTTGCTCACAGACACAGTTAGTAGGTGGCAGAGCCAGGATTTGAACCTGGGGAGTCAAACCTCGTAGTCCATGCTCCTAACCACTACACTACTGTATAAAAGATATAAATAAATAAAAGGAATCACCCATACTGTTTACAGTTCTTTCATCCTCATGAGGCCTTTGGTAATTGTTTCTTTATCTATTTCCCTACAGTTAAAAAAGTAGTAATTTGTCTCTGAGCATCTTTTCATCAGTGCCAGAAATAGCAATATGTATAGGAAGTTTTAGCTAAGAGCTATTTAGAGGAGAAAGTGTTTAAAATTTGTGTCAATACAGTGCTATCCAGAGCAGCTATCTCTGTAATAACAACAGAACTGTTCTTGTCTGTTTGAACCTTTTAGGCTCCATATAATTAATTTAAACATGAGAGAGTACGCGTGCATTTTTTTTTTTTTTAAAGAAAAGTACCGCTTACCTTCCTGAAGGAACACATGTATTTTCAAAGGCTTTCACTCCCTTCCTAGGAATGAGCAGCTGTAGCCAGGAAGCACATGAAATAAGAAACAGTGCCAGTGGCAGGAGGCTTAGATTAAAGCTTAAGGAAATTCCCAAGATGATGTTTTTAAAGGGCATTTGAAGGGCATAGACCAGGTAGAAAACAAAATATAGGATTATTACAATGGAAACACTTCTCCATTTCATTTTCTCCCAATAGTCTTCTAGTTCAAAGAGAGAGAGGATCATATTCGTGGAAAATTGACGGATAAGCAATGATTTTTTTAAAAAAAATCTGCAAACCTATGTCCTATCTCCAGCGTATATTTACTGGATGGTCTAAGTTTGGCACTTACATCTTTCACATCACTTTCTCTCTCCGCACATTGATGTTCTCTCCCACACATTGATGCTTCACGAATAAATGAGATAATGTTTATAGTTCCATGGAGGAAAGATATGAGGTATACTACAAATATTAGTATTTCCAAGTCCTCCCTTTCCTTGGAAATGTATAGTAACATCACATGTATACAGCATTATTGAAGAGTCAATTTTCCGTAAAAGTGATTATTTTTTCAGAAAATAGATATGTATCCCATTCAGGAATAACAGATTCTTTTAAAATTTTTAACCATTTTTCAAATTTAACAATTTGAATTTGTTGATTTTTTCTTTAAATTAATATTTATTGAATGCTTACTACCTGCAATGTATTTTAATGGAACTCTTTCCTTCTAGTTAAACAAAATATATTTTACCTTTTATTAAGGGCTCTTTAAGGACATCAACAGATGAAAAGGGGATTTTAGTTTGCTTCAAGCACAATATCAGCCTACATTACAAAGCTGCTAATGCATTTTTAGGCTACAGAAATATACGCCCTAAACCTAAGTTAAGGGAACTACTAGTTCTGTTTTATTCCACATTGATCCAGACAAACCTGGAGTTGAATTCTAGACCCACAGTGTAAGAGCAACATTGACAAACTGCAGTATATCTGAAAAGGGGTGATTGAGATGGTGAAAGGTTTGAAAATCACGTTATATGGGCGATTAAACAAACACCTGGAGAAGAGAATAGTTAAGAGGAGCAATAAAACTTGACTTCAAATCTTCGAATACCTATCAGAAAAGAAATTGGACCTATTCTGTACAGTTGCAGACGACTGAACTATAAAATAGGTACAATTTTATGAAGAGAGATGTCACAGTTAAATAAAATGGTACCAAAAATGAAAAGGACTGCTTTTGAGGCTTTTGTTTACTGAAATTTCTAGAACAGAAACTGGATGACCATTGGACAGAGATTTTGTGGAGAAGGTTCCTGATGGGGTGAGAAGTTGGGCTCAAGGATCCCTAAGCTTCCTTCTGATGCTGAATATCCTATGATCCATTAGGGACCTCACTTATTGTACTAAGTTACAATGAGTGACATCTTTATTGCCTTTTGGTGCTTTGCCTCTGTACTAAAAGGCCTCAGAATGCTGTGGGGGTTTTGTCCTTAGGGATACTTTTTATAGTTCTCCTATCCTCCTTATCACCAGGTTGCCTCAACTCATTCGCTGTTTTAATGGCATCCTGCTCCATTCTGATTTGTTACTTCTCATATGCTGTGGTCTAGGAAAACAGCATAACCAAACTTATTAAGATTGCGTGAATAATCTAAGTGAAGATGTGAAGAGCTCTCCCATGAACAAGGTCTTTGGTGCATGGACTTTTTGCCACCTCTTTTAGTTCTTAAAGCCCTTTTGGCTTTCTTCCAAGTTCTCAGGAGTATTTTAGATTTAATTTGTCAACTAGGTGGCTTCTAGAAACTTGTTATTGAAATTCCATAGGTTTGCTAAGCTTTCTACTAATTCATAAAATTAAAAAAAAATTTTGGGCCGGCCCCGTGGCTTGGCAGTTAAGTGCGCACGCTCCGCTTCTGGTGGCCCGGTTCAGATCCTGGGCGCGCACCAGGCACTGCTTCTCTGGTCATGCTGAGGCCAAGTCCCACATACAGCAACTAGAAGGATGTGCAGCTATGACATACAACTATCTACTGGGGCTTTGGGGGGGGAAATAAATAAAATCTTAAAAAAAAAAAATTCTGAATCTGTTATTGAAATTTTCAGAAACAATTATTGGCAATGAGATTCTTATCACCGAGCAAGATTGTCCTTATGTCGATAAACTTTTCCTGGATAGCTTCTTCGAAATAAAAATAGAATTTATAACTAAATCAGACTATATAACCAAATGAAATTGATTAGAATACTAATTACTTTTCTCTCCTGAGCTGCTCCATATAAAGTATTGGTGTAAAGGTACAGATTCCTTTAATTCTAAATGGGGACTCATTCTGATTGCAGTGGTTTTCTTCTTAATCCCTGTTCTTAGTATATAACAATAGTTTTAACATAACTCAGTCAAAAACATTTAAGGAAAATTTACTACATACCTAGCAGGTGTTGTCAGTTAAGCATAATGAAGAATATAAGAAAAACATAATAATGTTTTGTGTAGACTGGGTATAAAAGACTGCTTTACCTAAGGAACTTATTGTCTTGCTAAAGGAAATGAGAACCAGCTATAGAGCAATCAAGGAAGTATATTATCAAGACAGGATTAATGCAGATAGCAAATGCTTTTGAAATTTGTAATGAGAAATGGAGTTCTGCCTCAATATAGTAGACTCAGACGTGAATAATAAATGTGCATTTTCTTTCTTTTTTTTTAAATTTGCTTTGGCCATTAAGTTAATATTGGTGCTAAGAGCTGTTAACTGCTATAATTTACTATCATTTATTTGGTAAAAAGGATAGTCTGGAGAGGTGTTTCAGTGACTCCATTGGGAGCATATCTATAAGATATGAAGAAAGCCCCAACATCACCAATATTTGAAAACTCAAAGAGTTTATTTTCTAAAGTATTATATGAATTGCTCTCCCATACCTTTTGCCACTTTCCAGTGTTGGCCAGAAGAATAATTTTAATGTCTCCAAAATGGATGACGCTGACCTCGTCCCAGTTCCTCTTGGGAGACAGAAATTTCTTACATAGCCCCAGCTGAGGCGTTATAAATAATACCTACATGTGCCCCACAGCTTTGAATTATCGTCATCAGTAACACACACAACTGAACGGTATCTGTAAAGTAGTTAATTTTCTGGAAAATATTCGAATGAACACTGCGATAAAAAATTGCTTTCTACTTAGCTTTTACCTATTTTCCGGGATGTGTACATGGAACTATATTTTCATAGAGCTTGCAAAAGTCCCAGACTCAAGTGCTATTTAATCTTCCATAAACAGCAGCCCCGAGCAATCCTGTCCTCAATTAGCTGCTTGTGGTTGCTACTAAACTGTTCCCATAACTTATTTCACAACATTATTGTTTCAGAGGGCAATGCACTCTACGTGGAGAGCGCTGGGAAGGACCAAACAGGTTATCCTTGTCACGCCCCTGCCTCTAGACAAGGATGTTCTTAAACTGCCCACTAGCTAATCCTGTGACCCTTCTCTTTTTTAGCACCTTGAGTTTGAATTAGGGAACACTTTTTACGTCAAAATGGATACACCTCGGATAAAGTAAGCATTGTTTAGCCGAGACGCCTCCCCCGGCCCCCAAAGGCGGCAGAGAAGCAGCGAACGCCACTTAGCAGTTAGTGCGCTCTCTGATGCCGGTGACCCCGGGCTGGGTTGGAGGGGGTCCCTCCCGCGGTTGTGAGACTCCTGGAGAAGGGGTGGCGGTGGTGGCGGAGGGGACGGGGAGGGCTTGTTTTGCTGGGGGATGTGGAAAGTAGGCGCTAGCCTGTTTCGCGGTTTTTTAAGCCCCTTGGCATGCCCTGACCTGATCAAGAGGGAGTCAACTGCTCTCTGGAATGTTCCGAGAGAAGGTGGGAGACTGCTTCTCAGAGAAGGCCTGTGGGTGCTGGAGGGCACCAGGGGGGTCACGCAGGGAGATGCAGGGCAAGCGCCTGGAGGGGCACGAGGGAAGCTGGGGGCCGAGGTGACGGGCGCGCGCGGGGGCTGAGGCGGGGGGACCAGCTGGCGGCGAGGCAGCGGGGGCGGCCGGTCGGGCGAGGGGCTCGCTCCCCGGGCGGCGGCGGTGACCCGGCCGCGCGGACTGCACCGCCCGGGCTGTCAAGCGAGCGCGGGGGGCGGGCGGGAGGGAGGAAGGGGTGGAGGTGCGGGGGGCGGAGGGCTGGCACCGGAGCGCCGCGGTGTCGGTGCAATAAAAATGCATCCCATGGAACTGCCCATGGAGAAGGACGGGACCGAGACGCGGCAGCAAGAGGAGGTGGTAAAAGCGGAGGAGGGCGCCCAGGCGGCGGCGGCGGCGGCGGCCGGGAAGTGAAAGGTCTCGCAAAGTTCAGCGGCGGCTGCGGGCGCTGAGCCCCGGGGGCTAGCGGCGGCGGAGCCCGCAGGCAGCTCCGCGGGCCAGCGCGGCCAGGCCGGCTATGGTCCTGGGGGTCCCGCCGCCCCCGAGGTGCCCGGGCCCCTCCAGGCCGGTGCGCGAGGGTCACCCCACCGCCCGGCGCGGCCCCGGCCCGCGGCTCCCCGCCGCCGGCGCCCACTGAGCGAGCCTGGCGCTCCCGGAGGAGGAAGAAATAAAGAGCCCCGGTTCCTCCCGAGGACTGTTGGCGCTTCATCCCACAGCCGAGAGGGCTCGGCTCCCTCCCGCACCCGCCCGGCCCGGGTCCTCCCGGCTCCTCCCGGCCATGGGGAGCTGCGCGCGGCTGCTGCTGCTCTGGGGCTGCTCGGCGGTGGCCGCAGGTGGGTGGTGACGCTGCCGGGCCCCCCCCCTTCCCTCGCTCCTTCTGTTCCCCACCTCGGGACTCGGGGGTGCAGGGGAGTGCGGGCTGGGAGCGCCGAGTTCAGCTCCCGAGGATGAAATGAGTGGCCATGTTCCGCCTCCTTTCCCCGAGTCTCCGCAGTTAAAAATACTATTGATTTTTTTGCAACTGCGATACACATACCCTTGGATAACCCGATATCCTGGGTGCGCCCTGCCGGAGATACCGCGACCTTGGTTTCTTTCTCGGTTTGGGCTTGTAAAAAACTGCCTTTCCACTTTGTGAGGGAACAAAGGACCAAGCTCGCCATCCCCCGGCACTTCATGGCCTGAGGAATGATGGGGAGGGGTGGCCCAGCGACCCTAGGCGCGCGTGGGCCGGGGCTCCTGTCTCGTTGAGAGCGATCGCCGTCGTCCCCGACCGCATGCTGGGTACTATGGAGCCAGGTAGGGGCACCTGGGAGGGGGTGAGTGCCCTCTCACCGGGGCAGTGCCTGCACGCAGTGAGACCTGGGGCTCGGACGATAGGTGGTGATCACGCTGGGTTGCACGAAGCTGGCTGACCGCCCCTGGGGAATTGGTACCCTGGCCGAGGCTCCGCGGGAGGTCGGAGGCGGGTCTGCTCCCTGTCTTGGTAACCGGACAGCCGGCAGCGGCGTCGTCAGATGCTCTCTCCCTCCCACTCCCATCCTGGCTTTCTCGGGCTGCGCTTGGGCACCCGTTTCTAGCTCGCCGTTTCTAAATTCGGGAGCCCCTTCTGCTCCTCTCCCTCCCTCTTGCGGGTAACCTGGTTTCCAGTTAGACGTTAGTGCAGCTCCGTGTGTGAGGGGGAAAGAAAGTGAGGGACTCTGTGACCATCGGTCTGTCAAACGTCTCTCCCTTGCTCCAGAAAGAGGAGTGTGGGCTGGAGGGACAGACTGGTGGATAGAGCGCATTGGCACTCTCTTCCCTTCCCTTCGGCTTCTTCCACTCTGCCCGCAGAGACGCGGGCACGCAGTAAAAGCCAGGCTTTAGCATCTGCATCCCAAACAAGTCGGAGTCATAGGAGCATCCTTGCTATCCTTGGATGTCCACTTCTTCAGGGATCTCCAAGTATTTTGTCCACCGATTATTTACCTGGCTCCATTCTTTTCTGCACTTATTAGTTTGGGGCATTTAAAGTTATTCAGTACTTTCCCTAAGGAGCTGTTAAAGGTCTAAGATTTTACTTTAATTCTTTCTGCTGATGCACCCCTGTGTGCACTTACGCATGCTCCCCCAACCACAAAGTGAACTTTAATAAACCTTTCCCTTTTCAAACCATGTTATGGCAAAAACATGCAAGCAATCAAGAGGTTGTAAATAAATATAATAAGGCAAGTGTTTCAAGTCAAAAATACTTGTACAGGCAGTATATGATTTTCCCCCGAAATGCTTTACAGGTGAGTCATAGCACACTGTGTGTGTTTTCGTGATTCTGGCCACAAGCAACTGTTGCCCCAGCTAATCAGAACAGTGGCAAACACAGTCCAGGCGTAATGCACACTTGAATTTGACATTTAAAAAATATGCCCAAGGAAGCCCTTTCTTTTATTGCCAAGGCTATGTGGGGCTGGCGATTGTCAGTCAGTGTGTGAAACGTCTCTGTTTTAGTCTAAGCTGTCATTTGGCTTCTCCAGCAGTGAGTGATAACAGTTCAGGGGTGCTCCCTCTAAAGAAGCAGAAATGTTCAATTAGCCAGAATTTGGGGGTAGACTTCCTTTTCCTTCTTTCCCACTCTGTTTTAACTTTTAAAATAGATGATTTTGCTTAAGGTATTCATAATTGAAATGACAAACCCAAGTTAAAGGATTATAATATGTAGTCAAAATGTTAATAAGTGGATAATGTTTGTCATTTTAAGTAATTTTGAAACATTAAAGTCTGTTGGACCTTTGTTTGGATGGAAGTGCATGTTTCTTTAAGAATGTGTTTTAGTTCACAGATAATGTTTAAAGGTGCTGTTAGTGGCTGCCAGACTGTAAACATTCTCCTGTTAAGCAAACAGGTGACTGCTATATAATCTGTCATAGGAAGAAGCACTCCAGAGGCAGAGAGCATTCAAATAAGCTTTGCTGCCATTTGGCAGGTTAGGGAGATTTTTGTTGTTGTTGTTACATTTACTTAATATTAAAAATAGATGTTGTGCATCTGAGCTCCAATGGTCTCTAGCTTTGCCTCCCCAAATGAGACCCCATTGTATATTGATTAAATATCTCCTATTGGTTTTCCTAGGGAATTTATCCCTTCATATTTTTGGCTTAAAAATATAATAGAATTCTACATTTCCTCCTTAGTGCATTCTCATAAACATGTTAGATAATGCTAAGAACTCAAATTATATTTGAAAGGCTAAACTGGATGATCTTGAAAACATTATTGTTGTTTGGTATTATTTAAGTCGTGACTTGTATATTTCAAATATAGAGAATGTTTAGAAAGCAAAGTACTTGAAAAGCTTTAGGACCATTGTCTTTACCCCCATGTTTCCATTTTCCTTCCTCTTGTCCTTTACCTAAAGCGATTTTATTTTCTTTTATGTGAATTTTACATTTGATCATGAAATGCACACTCACACACTTGCATACACAAATGCAGTATAAATGCAGAATAGTATTTATGCTCAGATTTGGTAGAATTTCCTCTTTACTGAAAGTCTCAAATTCTTTGGGGATAACTTGACTATTGGAGATGGACTAGGTGGACAGAAGAGCTTTCCAGATGGGTTTGTCTTGAATAACATATGCTTCCCCTTCCCTAGGACTGAGTGGAGTAGCTGGAGTGAGTTCCCGCTGTGAAAAAGCCTGTAACCCTCGGATGGGAAATTTGGCTTTAGGGAGAAAACTCTGGGCAGACACCACCTGTGGTCAGAACGCCACTGAACTGTACTGCTTCTATAGTGAGAACACTGATCTGACTTGTCGGCAGCCCAAATGTGACAAATGCAATGCTGCCCAGCCTCACCTGGCTCACCTGCCAGCTGCCATGGCAGACTCGTCCTTCAGGTTTCCTCGCACATGGTGGCAGTCTGCTGAGGATGTGCACAGAGAAAACATCCAATTAGATCTGGAAGCTGAATTCTACTTCACTCATCTAATTATGGTGTTCAAGTCCCCCAGGCCGGCAGCTATGGTGCTGGACCGGTCCCAGGACTTTGGGAAGACATGGAAGCCTTACAAGTACTTTGCAACTAACTGCTCGGCTACATTTGGCCTGGAAGATGATGTTGTCAAGAAGGGAGCTATTTGCACTTCTAGATACTCCAGTCCTTTTCCGTGCACTGGAGGAGAGGTAAGGGCACACGTTTAACTCTACACTGTAAGTAAGGTAGAAAAATGTTACCAGCCCACATTTTTTTTAAAGCATGAAAGTATACTTGTAGCAACATGAATGAAATTAGAATTTTTCATGAGCTTTATTTGTCATAAATTATTTCTCACCCCTAGACATGGATGTGTAAAGTTATTTTCAAGCAGGTTGCTCACTGGCTAGGTTTAAGTCGGAATTCCAAGATTTTAATTTTTTTTCGTTTTAAGAAAGAGTAGACACACAACATCATCACTCTACCTTAGAGGTTTGAAAAGCTACTGTGTTCTTCAGTTAGCAGCACTACTTACTGTGCTTCTGAAGGGGCAAGAGTTACTGAGACAGCCTGTTCTTGGAGCCCACGTTGGTATCTTCCTGAAACTGTTAACATAAATAGGAAGTAAATAAAAATAAAGCCAAGGGAGAAAAAAATGTGTTTGTCAGAAGGATACTTTTCTATAACAGTGGAGTTTTATTGTTAAGATTGCAAGAGTGCATAGCAAACAAATGAAGGTGGTTTCTTTTAAGATACAAAAGTTCTTTTTGGACTCACAAACGTCAGTTCCAGCTTAGGGGTTTGGGTCTAACCTGGGCCCAAGACCATCTCCATCTCGTTCTGCAAAACAGCCTTCTCAGCTACTACTCCAGTTTCTGTAGGGAATACTTTCTCTTTGTTTCATATTTCCCCTCCCCTACGGGAGAAAAGATCTTTTTAACCTGTATACATGTACCTAGAAAGTTCCCCTGCCCCCAGATATATGAAAACATTCAGAGAAAATTTGGTGAGAGCAGCTTAAGAGAATAAAATACCTTCAACATGTAGATCAAGAAATATCGATTCAAAAAAAATGAGAAGAGAGAGTATAATCTTTCTAATTCGGGTACATGTCATGAACACACAGACTAGATAAGTGTTTCTCCACTAGGGGTGATTTTTCCAATTCCTCCCCACCTCTAGGGGACATGTGGCAATGTCTGGAGACATTTTTCCTGGGTGGAGGCCAGGGATGCTGCCAAACCTCCTACAGTGCACAAGACAGCACCCCTCCCACTCCCAACAAAGAATTATTAGCCCCAAATGTCAGTAGAACCAAGGCTGAGAAAGCCTGGCCTAAGTGATAGGCATACATCCAGTGCAGGTAGGACAATTGCTGCAGGGACTAAGGTTAGCACTCTTCTAGCAGCCATTTATGTTACTATTCACAGACTTCTCAGATGGTTGTATTTAGTAAACATTTATTGAGCCTCTACTATGTGTCAGGCACTGTACTCTAATTCTGCGCTACTAATTCTGCCTTTGGTTTGTGGGCAGGGGTGCTGATGAAAAGGCTGCTTTGGGAACTTCTTCCCCTCACTACCATAGACACATTAGGCCTTTTGCCGTATTATCCAGCTGCTTCTTCTGTGTGCACTCTGCAGACCAGGAACAGCGCTGCTGGCACCAGAACCGAGCAGGATGCGGCACAAGCAGCACACAGACTGTTTTCCACTCTTCGTCACAGTCGCTAAAGGTGACTTAATATTGGAGACCCGTGTGCGCCCTGTCACGACAGACATTTTTAAAGATACCAGGACAGGAAAGAGACAGATAAGTTAGACTCATTGTTTTCTTATGTGGAGAACACTTTGTGTTGCAAACAAATGAATGGCTTGAACTCTCAAATTGCTTTGGAATTGATCCACAGGCTCCTATCAGCTCCCTGCATCTCAGTGCTACTGGGCCATGTGTATCTATGGAGTAGCAAAAACACAGTTTCAGTAACCAGATGGCAGGCATGCTTGCTTAGCAAATATCACACTGAATGTGTAACAATGGCCCAGCAATTACTTAGCGATGACTAAAGTAACATTTATTTAACCTATAGTGAAAGCACAATCTTGTTTTCTTTAAAACCAAACTACTTACTGTCGTCAATGCTTACATCAAATTTCAAGCAGATAGAGACTAAAATTTGTTAGAGTGTTATTTCAATGTACCAACAGCTTTTATATCCAGTTTTTAAGCATTTTTTATTATAGTTATTATTTCAACAGACTTATATTTCAATGGCAAGAAAAACATCAAGTGCAACCCAGTTCCCTCTAGAGCGTTATTTGCAAGTGTATGTTAAACCATCATAGAATTCCTTCCCTTCAGAGGACAGGTTTGGGAAGGAATCTTTCCCTCCTGAGTTACAAAGTAGAAGAGAGTCTTCCTCAAAGATAAGGACCAGAGGAAGCCTCCCTGGAAATGATTATTACCTACCTCTCCTATGTTGCTTTAGAATATGAATTTGTGCTGAGCTACAAATTAATTTTGCAGTACAGCTCTATATCATCAATCTCCAACTTTGGAAATTGAGTGATCATAAGAATGAGCCAACTAATCTAGTGTCAAATAAATAGTCTCGAATTTCATTTATTGCTTATTTATAATATTGTAAACCTGTATCTTCCTCCATTCCATATAAGACTTCTTGGGACTTATCTAGGTATTATCCTACTACTGAAGCTAACACAGATCTATCCCAGACTTAAGTGGTTTCTACTGTTCAATCTAAAATACTTCTTTGTGCTTTTAGGGCCTTAGAGGCCCTGTAGCTTCATGTCTAAGAAATTAGATACCTCCATCTTCAGAGTTGAAGGCACCAGTCATCTAAAAGAGGACTTTAAAAATATAGGCCCAACAATCCACCCAGAAGAATACTTTTTAAATCAAAGTTAAATCTCCTACACAGAAACTTCCTAAACAGGTCAGCAGTTTCAAAGAATGAGATATGGTTATCCTAAAATGTGTCTCTTTTACAAAAAGAGGAGATTGAGTCTCAGAGGTAAAGCGATTTGCCCAGCAACACACAGTTAGTTAATTATGTGACAGAGTTAGGACGAAATCACAAGTCTTCTGACTTTGTCTAGTATCTGTTCCATAAAACTGGTCTCTCTCCATTACTGACCCCCACGAACTGCTAGCAGAGAGACAGATGCAAGTCCTCGCTCACTTGCTCACAACCATTTGCCATTCATGTGGATATGACATGAAGGTAAAAAAGAATTTGCCAAACAGCTTCCTTTGTCCTGAGCAGGAACATCCTCCAAGATGTCCATGGTGTTCTGGGTATAAAAGGTTCCATGGACAAACTAGGTTGGGCAACACTGACTGAGTTTAACAAAATTAAACATTTATAGTTACATAAATATTCTCATTATGTGTCCTGTATCCCCAAGTGGGAAATATAGGATGTGACTTTCCTAAACTTATTTGTCCATGGAACTCTCTTTTTGCTATACTTCAGATCTCTAGAAATCCACATAGCACAACTTGGGAAATGCTGGGGTGGAGGTATTAAGTGCTCCCCAAATCCTGGTATAAGGCACAGATGCAGGGAGAGGTTGTTCAAGGGGCACAGAGTTTCAGTTATGCAGGATGTGTAAGTTCTGGAGATCTAATATACAGCAATGTAACTATAGTTAACAATACTGTATCGTATGCTTGAAATTTGTTAAGAGAGTAGATCTTTTTGTGTGTGTGTGTGAGGAGATCAGCCCTGTGCTAACATCTACCAATCCTCCTCTTTTTTTCTTTTTTTTTTTTTTGGTGAGGAAGACTGGCCCTGGGCTAACATCCGTGCCCATCTTCCTCCACTTTATGTGGCATGCCGCCACAGCATGGCTTGCCAAGCGGTGCGTCAGTGCTTGCCCGGGATCCGAACCTGCGAACCCCGGGCCTCCACAGCAGAGCTCGTGCACTTAACCACTTGCACCACTGGGCTGGGCCCAAGAGGGTAGATCTTCAGTGTTCTCACCACACACATGCAAAAACGTGGTAACTACCTGAGGTGATGGATATGTTAATTAGCTTGAATGTGGTGATTATTTCACGAAGTATATATATATCAAATCATCAAATTGTACACCTTGAATATATACAATTCTTAATTTTCAAATATACCTCAATTTAAAAAAAAGGTACAGACAGCCTGGTGTTTGGTATGGTTTGACATCAAGGTTCTCTGTCATTTGGAGGCTTAGTCTCCTATTTACTTGTAGCAGTGGATAATAATAACCTTGAAGCTAAAGATGATAGGTTAATTAGACTTTTTTAGGACGCAGAGAAGTGCCCTTAGATCACCTCTGGACACAGAAAACCGAGAGACACGGGGAGATGTAGCGCGCCATTTTAGGTCCCACACAGGCCTCCTGGAACTGGAGTTTCAGCTATCACTGTTAGGAAACAGCATCGTTCCAGCGGCCCCAACGCAACTCTAAAGTGATGTAGTTATCATCTCCTTAGAAATGAACATCGCTTGCTCCCTCTTCTATTAATTCATTATTAAAAGAACTCTATTCAAAATTGTATAGCAACCAACCAAACTACACAGATATTTTTCCTCCAGGGCATTATGAATATATAAACCTTCGGAGGGAGGCAGCAATACAGGGAAGCCAAGAACAGAGGGAGTAGCTGGGTCTCAAATGAAGCACTAGGCAAGGATTGGTAAATAGGGTAAGGATTGCATTGGTCTTATTTACCTCTGTATCCCAGCATTCAGCACATTGCCTGGATCACAGTAGGCAATCAGTAAATCTGTACTGAATGAATGAATGAGTGATATGACAAGCAGGGGTAGGGTAGGAGAATATCCTTAAATGACAGAGAAGGAGGAATGAATATAAGCCTTGGGTCAAGGATAAGATTCAGAAATCTTGGTTAATGTGCAGAAGCTGAATTGGTAATAATATGAGATAAGTTGTGGCTGGGGAAAGGCAATTAATGAAGGATCTTCAATAATGTTCATTTGTCCATTTATTCATCAAATAATTTTTAAGCTGCTGTGTGTCTGTTCCAGGTGCTGGGGATATAGCAGTGAACCCAAGAGATAAAAATCCCCATCCCCATGAAGCTTAGGTACTGGGCCAGGGGTAGGGGGGCAGAGATAGAACAAATAATTAACGCAAAAAATACAGTATGTCAGAGTGTGATAAGTACTGAGGAGAAAATAAAACAGGGTAGGGGATGGGGAATGCTGGCAGGGAAGGGCTTGCTATTTTTAAAACAGATTGAAGAATTTGTGTTTGATGGAACGGACAATGACAAAAACTCTGAGTTTCTGGCAAGTTTTCAATTGAGTGAACCAAATCTATAATTAAGGATCCCATTTCTTTCAATTTGTAGATATGAGAAAATGAAGTTCTGTATTAAAATGTCAAACATTGGTAAAAATCCCTCTTGCCAGCATTTCTTAGAATGAGAGCATTTGAAAAGGAACCTAAATGGAAAAACACATGACTGATGAGTAATCTGAAGCCTAAAGCGAGTTAAGTGACTTGTCTACAATTACTCAGCTGAAATCTGTATTTCCTGACTTCTAGCCCAGTGCTATTTCCACTATACTAGTTTGAAATTCCTTTGTGCCAAGCCAGGTAGTGTGAAAGATAAAAAAAACTATATACATTCCTTTCCTTCACAGTCCTTTCAGTCTACTGAGTAAGAGATTAAACATGATAATTTATGAACTGATTTATTAAATAATATGAGATAGTGCATGATTAATTCCTCAAATATGTTGTGCAGATAATATGCCTTTCAAGACCCAAGTATTTATTTGTCTCTTTAGGCCATGGAAAGGATTCTGTTTCAATACCTTGTGATAAAGTCAGTATGGCATAAGTGTGCAGAAAATGATAAATTACTTAATCAGGGTTTTTACAGGTATTTACATTTATAATGTGCTAAGCACTATTTAGGATTTTTAAACTGAAAAGTTAAAAACAAAGTAATACATGAATTGGAATGCTTTCTTTTTTTTTTTTTTTTGTGAGGAAGATCAGCCCTGAGCTAACATCCATGCCAATCCTCCTCTTTTTTTGCTGAGGAAGACTGGTCCTGGGCTAACATCTGTGCCTATCTTCCTCTATTTTATATGGGACGCCGCTACAGCATGGCCTGACAAGTGGTGCATCCGTGCGCGCCGGGGATCCGAACCCGGGCCGCCAGCAGCGCAGTGTGTGCACTTAACCGCTACACCGCAGGGCTGGCCCCTAGAATGCTTTCTAAACACTACTCTTGGGTTAGCTACTTGTTTTCTTTAATCATTGAAATCTATTCATGCCTACTTTTGCAGCAGCAACAGTCATGAGTCATGGTGGCAGCTAACATCTATTGGAGCCTTCTCATGTACCAGGCATTCTGCAGAGAGTACTGCCTCCCTTATTCTCACAAGAACCCTGTTAGTTGGGTGCCAGTATTAACACCATTTTACAGACAAAGAAACTGAGACTTAGTGAGTCAAAGTAACTTGGTCAGTCAAATAAGGAATGAGCTAACCTATGCCAGAGCTTGGATTATTAGCCTGCCTTATATGATTAGGTTTTATTATAACTTAAAAAAAACAAACAAAAAAACAGGGGCCAGCCCGGTGGCATAGTGGTTAGGTTTGCGTGCTCAGCTTTGGCAGTCCAGGGTTTGTGGGTTCGGATCCCGGGTACGGACCTGCACACCATTCATCAAGCCATGCTGTGGCGGTATCTGACATACAAAATAGGGGAACATGGGCACAGATGTTAGCTCAGGGCCAATCTTCCTCAGCAAAAAGAGGAAGATCGGCAATGGATGTTAGCTCATGGCCAGTTTTCCTCACCAAAAAACAAACAAACAAACAAAAAACTAAACCAAAACTAAATTGCTCTGGTAATTATTAGATATTGTATACAACTTACGGTTTAACTGATTATTTGAAATATGGTTGCATCACCTTTGCATGATAAAGTTAATTTTATTTTACGTTAAATAGAAAAATTATCTATAACAAGTAAAGACTATTTGCCCTTAATATTACTCAAGATCATTTAAAATGAGCTATGTGGGACTGAGTATCACAGTTCTTGAGTACCATTTAGCATACTTTTTATTTGATTGGTTTGTTTTTTGGGGGGAAGGGGAGTACTTTTTATCTATCTAGTAACTATTTTAAGTAACTTTTCTAAGTTAGTCATCCAATGTATTAATGTTTTGCTTTGTAACATATTCTAGCTATAATTGTGTTGAACTTCCTTGAAAGTAAAATGTTGTATATATTTGTTTAGAGTGTTTGGATTACACACACCCTGGGGCTACTCCCTTCCTGGAGGGTGGGGCTAGGGAGTTATAACAGCATGTTTCAAAAAAAACCTTTAGTTTAAAGAAAAGCCACAGGGTGGTTATCAATTAAAATTATTTAAAGAAGCTACGTAAAAATTAGAACAAAGCCAGAGATTAAATCAATAAACTTCGATTTATTGATTTCAAAGGGTGTATTTTTCCTCCAAAAATACCTCCTTTCTAGCTATTAAAATAAAAAAATCTGTTTAGCATCTGTCTGCTTTTCATTGGCTCAACTGGATGGTTTAACTTTGCCAATATTTGGTTAAAATATTCTGGAAACTTTGAGAAATCAGATTGTAAAACGCTGAGTTAGTCATGAATGATTCACGTTGAAAAATTAAGGCTGGACAGTGAGGAGCTGATGAGAAGCAGGCTCTTGGAGGGTGGGTAAATCTGGGCATACAAGGCAGCTTCCTACCAAGGCATGGAGAACCCCACAAGCCGGAATGGGGGGATTAGGGGTTGGGGGCTCTGGAAGATAAGGAAAATGAATCATGCCAGAGAATATGAGAGTTCCTGCTTCTGAGCAGTAATCAGAAGTGTCTGAAAACTCAGTGAATATAATCTGTCCCTCCTTTGCACTCCCATGCACTCTGTGTCACTCACATATAACTATTAATGTCATGTCCCCTATCTCTTCTGCTCCTATAGTGTTTGCTTCTTGAGGAACTTTGTCCCTTCTATCATTGGATATGCTCTGTGGCTCCCAGCCCCCCAACCTCTGCACCTAGCACAGAGCCCTGCAAGGCACAAATGTCCGAAATACATTTGTTGAATTGAATTATATGAAAATAACTATGAAATAATAATACTGTCTGTTAACTGTCTTGGATGTTACACATCTACTTTAATCCTTTCAAAGTAGTCATGACATTCATTCTTTCTACAAATATTTATAAAGTGTCTCCTATGTGCTAGCCACTATTTTAGGAGTGGGGATACAGAGCAAAAAGTCAGAAATTCCTGCCCTTGAGCTTACATTCTAAATGTAAGGTGCTAAACAAGGTAAATAAGTAAAAATTATAGAATGGTAGCTAGTAATAAGTGTAAAGAAAAAAATAAAGCAGGGAAGGGGGCTAGGAAGTGGGACGGGGGTTATAAATGTTTAGACAGAGCTCCCAGGGAAAGCCTCACTGAGACTTTTGAATAAGGACTTGAAGGAAAGCAGAAGTGAGTGGTGGGCTTAGCAGAGGAAAGAAGGTCTGCCTGGTGCCCTCAGGGTATGAGGAGGCTGGTGCTGAAGCAGAGGGGTAGAGGTGCAGCATAGTAGGTGAGGCCAGAGGTCAGAAAGATAAGGGGAGGTGTAGGAGATTATGTGAGGCCTGGTAAGTAGGTACCCAGGATAGCCCACATTTACATCTAGATCAGTTAAAGCCTGTTAATTATTTTTAGCATGCCCTTTCACTTTCAAAGGGGGTCCCAATTTGGACCATAGGTTATTATTATAAGGTCATTGTTTTTACTCTGAATGATATTGGAAGCCATTGGAGGTTTTAAGCAGAGGGGATGATATGATCAATTTATTTTTATCAGGATCACTCTGGCTTGTGTGTTAAGACCAAGGCAGGAAGCAGGGAGACCAGCTAGAATGCTACTGCAGTAATCCAGGCTAGATCTGATGGTGCATGGACAGAGGGTAGCTGTGGAAATGGTGAAAAATGGTTGCGATCTGGATCTATTTTATGGACATAGCCAACAGCATTTGCTGACAGGTTGGATGAAAGAGAGAAGTAAGGATGCTTTTAGCCTGAGTATCTGGAAGAATGGAATAGCCGTTTATTGAGTTGGAGAAGACTCTATGGGGAGCAGATTTGGAGAGGAATGCCAGGAGCTCATTTTTGAACACATTAAGTATGATTGCCTATGAGACATCCAAGTGAAGATACTGAGTAGGCAGTTGGATCTGTGAGTCTAGAGTTCAGAGGAGAGGTCTGGACTAAATATATAAATTTGGGAGTCATCAGTGTAGAGATGATATTTAAAGCCATGAAACTGGGTGAGATCATCAAGGGAGTGGGTGTGGATAGAAAAGAGGAAGGTCTAAGAACTGAACCCAAGGGAGGCTCAAAGTTAGTCCATTCATGCTGGCATTACCAAAAACACTTTTGTAACTGCCAAGGCTTATATGAAAATCAGTCTCACCAATCTATGAGTCCAATGGTTGTTTAATTAAGCAACAACATGAATCAGATAACATTGACTTACCACCATCAGAACAGCAGGTACAAATTCTAAAATGATAAGTGAGAGGGAAGGCTGAGAGCTGCAACTTTAGGTTTTCAAAAGATGAACCAAAACAAATAGGGAGAAAGGAAAGCACTGACTGGATAACAAATGATGATGGAAAAGGGAGAGGGAACAGTATTGAAGGAGAAAGACACCTTTGAAAATATCATGCTGAAAGAGAAAAGTTGATTTTAGGGGCCTTCACATTTTAAAGACCTCATATTCCATTTCATCTTGAATTACCCAACTTTTCATCCTTTTTTGACTCAAAATTCCACCCATATGAGCAATTTTTTGGAATGATTCAAGAAAATCATTTTTTTGAATGCTCCTGGGCCATCAAAGTATTGGAAATGAAATTAAAATATAGCATTGTACACATTTTTTCTGGTTAGTATGCTGTGAAATTTGATTTGCAGAATGCAATAGAGAGCATCTACCTAACGCAGGGGAGCTATACAATTAATCCCATTTAAGTAAAAGTGTTTACATTTTCACAGTTTCAAAAAATATGTTATTAATGTTTTAAGTAATTTTTAGTGCATTAATATTTAATTGTTTCGTTAAGGAGGAGAAGAGAAAACCAACATTTAGAGATCACAGCAGAAATGTGCCAGTTTCTGCGCTGGGCATTTTGCATACATCTCACTTTAGATTATATCTAAGAAACAAACTCTTTTCCTGGATGGTTTGTCTTGTTAACATGCAAACAAACACAAAACATCAGTCCTCTTTCTATGTCGTATTTCTCTTCTCTTCCTAACCTTCCTGTAACTGATAGGGGAGCAGAAATCTTTCCAGGCATCAGCTATGTTTGCTAATGTTACTTTACACTTCATAATCACAGCTGCTACCACAAAAAAAAATTGTGAAAAATATTCAAATGCTTTCTACATGACATCATGTTCATTTGTGCTAACACTGTATCTTTTGGCTGCTACTGAAAAAGGCTTCTACATTTAAAATTAAATTGAAGAGAGAAAATCTAATCACTCTCTCATACTGTTTAATCTCCATTAAGAGTTATTGTTTCTGGGGCCGGCCCTGTGGCATAGAGGTTAACTGCGCACGCTCCGCTGCTGGCGGCCCGGGTTCGGATCCCGGGCAAGCACCAACGCACGGCTTGTCAGGCCATGCTGAGGCGGCGTCCTGTAGAAAGTGGAGGAAGATGGGCACAGATGTTAGCCTCAGGGCCAGTCTTCCTCAGCAAAAAGAGAAGGATTGGCATGGATGTTAGCTCAGGGCTGATCTTCCTCACAAAAAAAAAAAAAGAGTTATTGTTTCTTTTTATTTCAGTCAATCTGACCCTTCTGAGGTCTCTGAGGTTTTCTATCAATTCCTCTTGTAATTGATGCCTACATTTCTCTCATTTCCTGTGTCCCAATAAATAACCTCTGACCCCACCCCCACCTCCAAATAAAAGGCAAAGGTCAATGGAGGACATGTCAAACCAATGATCTATTGGAAGAACCAGGCACCTCACTCTCCAGGAACCCTCATCCTTGTTGTTTCCTGTCCCAACACATCCAAAGGGGTGCAACACTCACCCCTTTGTAGCGGTGGCTCTCTCTCTCATGATTATCAAAGTTCAAAGAATGTAGGCCCACAGGGGGATTCTTTCTCAGGGAGGGGGTGTAGTGAGGAGACGTAGTTTGCAAAAACAAAAAATAAAAACAAGATGATTGTCAACTCCTGCTCCCAAACACCCTAGCTCCCTTCTTTCCCATGTGCTCTATCAATTCCTATTTGTTACTTCTGGCCATTTTTTCTTTCAAATTTTCATTTGTTTCCTCCAAGCATCTAGTTATGTCACACTAGACCACTTCTTTTATCTTTTCTCTGACCTCCAAATACCTATTTGTCTGCAAAAATGGACATGATAGTAGCCTGCCCCCATGATTTTCTCTCTGGAATCTTCTATCAGTTCTCTCAACTCCATGGCCCCCTTGTCTTCCCATCACATCCCAATTCTCCATCAATCCTACTGTTCACTTTCTTCTTCCATCAGCTAGACAGCTGAACTCTAATGGGAAAAATAGAAACTCAATTGTACTGAGAGATGCCTCTACAAACTTTGTTTTCCAGTCATAATTTGGCCCTCAAAATTCCCTAGAAATTCTTTTTTCTTCTTTCATTCCTGCAGTGACTCTTTCAAAGTGTCTCTCTTCTCCCAAAGACCCCTCCTCACACCCTTTGCTTGCTCTCAGCTAAAGAGCTTGCCTCCTACCTCACTGAGAAAATAAAAACCTGTATGAATGGCACCATTCATGCCTAACCTAGAAAGGCCTATCAAGGCAAAAAGCTGAGATCCATTCTCAATTCCTTTCTCTCCAGCCTCAGTCATTCACCAGGTCCTGTCCCATTCTGCTTCTGGAGTCTCTCTTGAATATGTGGGCTTCTCTCCATCCCTACAGCTACAAATGGTGGTGCAAACCACCATTATTTTTCATCTGTGTGCATTATTGCAATATTCTCCTGAATGTTCTCTCTATTCTGTCTTGCTTGCTCCCCAATCTGTTCTCTGTACCACTGTGAAGCATCTTTATAAAATCCAAATGTCATTTCCCTGCTTAAAACTCTTCAGTGACTCCCCAGTTCCCTCATAACGTAGTCCACATTCTTTAATGTGCCGTGCTAGGCCCTTCCTGAATGGCTGCTGGCCTCATCTCTCATCCCTGCCCTCACACCCAGCCTCCAGCTATATCTGTTGAACCACGTGTATTACTCCAAGGTGCCATGCTCTTTCTCATCCTCTGGCCCTTGCACACATGCTTCCTTTTCCTGAGATGCTCCTCTCTTCTGCTCCCCTCCCCTAGTCCTACCTCTCATTCACTTAGCTAAGTTGTCACTCAAATATTTGTTGGATGGATGGATGGAAGAATAGATAATTCCTACTTATCCTTAAGGAATTTGCTTAAACTTCACCTCTTCCCAAAATTCTGCACTATTCATGTGCATCGCACATGTGCATCCATAGCGTATGTTCACCTCTATCATCGCATTTATCACATTGTTTTGTGAGCTCCTGAAGGTAGTCCAGACCATACTTTGAAAAGCACTTAACATGCTGCCTGACATGTTAAATAGATTTTTATCAAATAAATGAACTCTGAGGCATTATTGTTAATATTATTAATAATAACTATTTATTGCTTTTTGTGGTTTAAAACATTTTTATGGCAGAGTATCTTGTATACAGACACACTAACCAGTCTGTTTCAGAGATGACTTGCTAAGTGTTTCATAAGTTAGCCGTTTAAGATGACAGGTCGTAAGGCAGACAGTTGATCAGTACAATTTCTCAACAAGGACAATGGCATAGGTTCCATCCCTTTGCAAACCCAAACCACAGGCTCTATTCCTAATCTGTGAAGGCCTGGCACAAAGGGTTCTAGTTTAGATGGAAAGGTATAAATTTATCACCGCCTCTTGGAAAACAGTGGAAGGTGCATGTAAAGGTTAATTTGGAGATTTTGTTTAATTTTTCTTCAGTGTCATTGGAAATGATTGGACAGAGGGCCTCATGCTTCTGCTTCTGCAGTGTTTCCAGTTGAGCTTCTTTTCACAATGCTGTGTTGGGTCAAGGGTGGTTGTTTTGTGATTCTGGAAAACAATCACCTCGTGACACTGCCTCCGGACAAACTTGTGCAGCTATTTGGTTCACTTGGATAAACTGCCAAGCTTTTTACTCCCTCTCCCTAAGAACTGCTATTTCAAGTAAGCCAAATCCAACTCACCTGCATTTCTAGAGTGGGAGGAGAAAAGAGTTTTGAAGAAAGAGTTTTAAATATTATTTTCTTTGACAAAACAAACAAAAAAATAAATAAAACTTGTAAGCTGTGTCTCTTTCCTGTTACCTGAACTTCATTGTAGTACATTCCTGCCTTTGAGGAGTTCCTAGTCTGATTGGGACTTTTAAATTGCTGTCTTTTAAAGAATGAATAATAATTGAAAAGTGGAGAAGGGAATTTCATGGAAAAGTGTATGTGTGTAAGGAAAATCAACCCTCAGAATGATTGGAGAGATGGTATGGTGGGCAGTGGCCAAGAGAGAGGGGTGAAAGAAGATGAGGCTGGCCCTGGAGGCTCAGTTCAGATTATACAGGGTCTAGTGTGCCAAGTATTTCAGACTTGATCCTGTGGGTAGAGGGGGTCAATAAAAAGTTCTTCTGGATAGGGATAGCATAGTCAGAACTCTTTAAGAAAGACAACGTGGGGAGCAGTGTGAAAGATTCTTGAGCAAAACTTATGAGATTAAATTTAAAGAGATAAATATAAATTTTTCTTTTCAAAAATCAGCTATATGGGGCCGGCCCCGTGGCTTAGTGGTTAAGTGCGCGTGCTCCGCTACTGGCGGCCAGGGTTTGGATCCCAGGCGCACACCGACGCACCACTTGTCCGGCCTTGCTGAGGCCGCGTCCCACATACAGCAACTAGAAGGATGTGCAACTATGACATACAACTATCTACTGGGGCTTTGGGGAGAAAAAGGGAAAAAAAAGAGGAGAATTGGCAATAGATGTTAGCTCAGGGCCAGTCTTCCTCAGCAAAAAGAGGAGGATTGGCATGGATGTTAGCTCAGGGCTGATATTCCTCACAAAAAAATAAATAAATAAATAAAATATTAAAAAAAAATAGGCTATACTACCACCATAGAGGTGTGACTTATCAGCCGCTGGTATGAAAAAGACCTGAGGGTTTCAGTTGACTGTAATCTCAATGTGAGTCAACAATATATCATGACTGCCAAAAAAGCTAACGCAATCTTAGGCTACATTAATAGAAGAACAATGTTCCAAACAAAGAAGAGAATGGTCCTTCTGTTGTGTTCTCTAGTCAAAGCATAGCTAGAATATTATGTTCAGGTCAAGATATTCCTATTTAGAGAAAGCTGAGCAGAACTGGTGAGATCAGTTAGAAACTTCATTATATAATGAACAATTAACTTGGGATATTTCGCCTATGAGAGAGGATTTATGGATGTTCAGGAATTGCTAGCATTCTTCAGATGTTTGAAGAGGGATTAAATGGACTCTGATGCTTTCAGAAGGCAAGAGTATGACCAAAGACAGACTTTCTTAAAAACTGGATGTATCCAAAAGACGGAGTGAAACTCCCTTGAGTTTCTCATCGCATGAAATGTTTCAGCAAAGGCTGAATGATCCCCAGTGAGAGATGTTACAGAGAGGATTCGTGTACATCTTTGGAAGTTTGTCTCAGGACCCTTTAATGTCTCATCCACCTCTGAATAAACAAATTATGCTGTAGAGTGAGTAAATGACTTAAGAAAATCCTTTACATCCAAATTGCTCAAATAGCAGAGGTCTTAGGTTGGGCCCTGCTTAGCTAGTCATGTCAGTCTTCCTGCTAGCTAAGCAGGAGCTGTCAATTTTGGTGTAATCTTTTTGGGGAGATCTCATTTCTTCTTAATCATGGAACATAAGGAAGTTACTTAACTGCCAAAGAAAGGGGAAGCTGGGGAAAAAGAAATGAGTCCCTACTCTCTGAGTCTCTATTTTGTATTAATAGATGACATTTTATCTATAGCTTATAATAATACTAGATTCAAGGTGGTAGTAAAAGTGTAGGAGTCCCATGTCTAGTCCATCACCAGCTTCTGGTGGTTCCGTCTCTAAGTTGGTTCTCACCTCCACTGTCACCACTTTAGTTCAAGCTTCCTCATCTCACATTCAAACCTCTCAAGTAGCCTAAACTGCTCTCTCTTTAATTTAGGGGTCTTAGATTCTTCATTTGTAAATTGAATCAATGTGAAAAATAGTAAGATAAGGCATATATAAATGTGTTTTATAAATGACTAAGTACTATATACATGCTAATTATTATTAATAATAGAATTCAATTACGTTATTAGTGAAGTGGACTTTTGGGCCAGTTCATCCAGTCATTCACCCAGCAAATATTTGGGTGTCCACTATGTGTCTAGCACTATCCTAGGCTCTGGGGATACAGTAGTAAACAAAAATAGACATAAAATGCATTCTAAAGCCCAGGCAATTGACTTACAAATAAATTTTTAGAACACAAACCATTTGTAAGTTAGGGACTTCTCATACTAATGTTGGTCAACTGTCAATGTTTCCAAGAGCACTGAAGGTCTACATTTTTGCTTAGTGCTTTTGGACAGACATTTAGTTAGAGAACAACATCAGTCTTGGTCATTTAATAGTAGGTAAAGTAAATATTAAGAAGTATATACTTTTTATTAAAGCAGTAGCCCCATCATCTTCATGGACAGGCAAAGATAGACTGGAAGGAGCTATATTTAGAGAAAAATGAACAAATCATATGTACAAAGGACAATTCATGTCTCTTCATTCCATATTTAGTTCTCCATATCTATTGTGACTCTACAAATTCTTTTTAAACTATATTATGAATGTCAAGTACAAGATAAGGAACTAAGTTTTTAAAGATATTTTTAGATGGCAGTGTTCTTATCAAAACTGAAAAAAATGTATCCACCTAGACCTTGTTGGTATTTCAGACTCAAGGAGGAATTTCCAAGTGATTCTAGTAGAGGTTGCTCTGTAGTGATCTCAGTGAGCAGAGTTAGGTTCCTGGCCCTCATCTGGATTCCCTGTTTGGACTTGCCTTTATTCTTTTGATAAGGATAGAAACTCTTCATGATTTTGTATGGCAAGTTTGTTGTTAAGATTAATGGTTTTTAAAAATAATATGCTTGAAAAAGTCTCTCTCAAGTTAGTTGGGGAGTTATGACATATTTCAAAGAATATCAGTTTGCAATGCTGCAACCAGACCTCACACACACCTGTTTTCCAAGAACTTTGTAAAACACGCACCAGGCACACGTGGAAATTCACGGCCAGGAATTCATGGATGTATTATTTCTGCTCCTTCTTAGCTTTTCTTCTTTAAAAGCCCACTTGATAAAGCATTTCACTGCTTCTGGATGGTCTAGCAGGTGCTATGAGTGTAAGCAGGAGGATGTGTTACCTGTAGAGCTGGCCCCTGGAAAGGCCATTTTAATATCCTGGTCAGTTTCCAGCCGGTCACCTTCATCACTTCAATTGCTTAGGGAGACGGGGGAACTGATTCTGTTTCATACACAGCTACTGAATATTTAGACTGCTATTTATCTCCCCCACGCCCTACACTTTGTTATCTCAGCCTTACCTGCCAATTTGCCTGTCAGATTAGTTGGCATGTAACCAGAAATATTACTTTCTCATGAACTAAATAATACAATGACAGATTCTATGGAAATATGCAGATATATCATGGCATTCTATTCAGAGGTAGAAGTGACTCTTTCTTCCCCTTCCCCACCTCCCCAAATAATGACTATGGAACTGCAATCTTGCCTCCCTGTTTTAGTGTGATGGAGAAGAGTGTTCAGGAGGCTACATAAATAATATTCTCATAGTGAACTCATTTTTTTCCTCTCATACCACTATTTCCACCCATCAAATCCATTTCTTCCTAAACAGCTATTTGAAAATACTGTAAATCTTTTAAAATCTGAATATTCCTTAGGTTACAGAAAAACCTTGAAATGCATTTGGATTAAAAAAATAAAATTGGGAAAAGGAATGTTCAGAAATAGAAGTTAGAGTTTGCTTGACATCTTAGAGGGGAAAATGTCTAGAAAATATTGTCATCAGTAGCTTATGTGTATAAATAAGACAGAGGTCATTTGCTACTCAGCCAGAGTAGTAAATGGTCTAGAAACTATATGAAATGAGACACTGTAGATATTTTACCTGGAGAATGAAAGTGAAGTTGATGGCTGCCTTTAAATATTTGAAGGACTTCCTTATTGGAGATAAAATAGGCTTTTTGTGTGTGTGTGTGCGTGTGTGTGTGTGTGTGTGTGAGGAAGATTAGCCCTGAGCTAACATCCTCTTTTTGCTGAGGAAGATCGGCCCTGGGCAAACATCTTCCTCTACTTTATATGGGACGCCGCCACAGCATGGCTTGACAAGCGGTACGTCGGTCCGTGCACAGGATCTGAACCTGCGAACCCCAGGCTGCCGAAGCAGAGTGCGCGAACTTAACCGCTACGCCAGTGGGCCAGCCCCAAAATAGGCTTTTTTTTGTATAGCTCCAAGACCAGTATTAGGAGTTGCAGAAGACAGATCCTAGCTTAACACAGAGGAACTTTTTGATAATTAGAGTCATCAAAAAATGAAACAGACTGCCCAGTGAGGGTGGGGGATCTAGTAGAGAATGGATGGATATCAGCTATTCTAGAGGAACTTCCTACATTGAGAAAGTTGGGTTAAATGGCTTTATGTTCTCTTCTGATTTTTAAAAATATTTTGAGCTGTTTTCCAACACCACTTTCACAGAGCTCAATTTTCAAGAATTAGAGGACCACTGAAATCCTATGCATTATTACTTTTCTTTTTCAGTTTTGTATCTAGAAAACCTAGCATAGTGCCTGCTACACAGTATCTCCTCAATAAATAATGGTTGAATTAATAAATAAATGATTCTTTCATTAAAAGTCTTAATGTCACGTAGGCCTGGGATTTTAGCTTATTTAATCATGGCATTGTCATTACTTAGAAACAAAAATGACCCTGACATAAGAGACACAATTAGAATTTATATTAGCCAAGCTTGCAATCTATCCAGGTTGGACATGTCCTTTTCTTTCCGAACGCATAAGAAAGAAACATTTTTAGAAACTGAAATGAGATTTAATTTGTTTCTCCTTGGAGGTCAGAATTTCTATTGCAGGCCTTCTTGCTCTGTAAGCCTGATGGCTTAAACACCCTGAAAAATTCTGTACTTTCAGCTCTTCTCTGTATAACCTCTACTCCGGAGTAGAAGGAAATATAAACTAATTTTATAGTACTTACTGTTTTCTATCTTTATGAATCATATAAATTAGGCCACCAGTCTTTCAGTTGAACTGATTTTACTTCACTACATATAAGTCAAAGTAGAGAAAATATGTACTTTTAAACCAGTTACTGGCTTTTATTTCTTTAAGTCTCTCCTTTAATTCAGCTTTCAGATCTCTTCCTTAATTCATCTCTTGCAACTAATCCTTATATGTCAGACTGGCACTTAATGGGAAAAGGTATATGAGATTCATCTCGACTGGGAAAACTTTTCACAATGGTGATTAACACCTATCTTCAAGGTCTCCGACAAGTGAAGGACAGAGTGGCCCTGTGCTGTCTAGTACAACCATAATAGCAAATATTTGTCTGTGGTTTAGGGAAAGTTGGGAGGTCCCTTTGAAGTCTATTTGTTTGGTAGCCAGGATCTCCCCACCAGGGTAATGGTGTTTAAAGTTTGATATATTTTTTAAAAACCTTAATCAGAACATTTTCGTTGCTCCTGATTAAGTCTCCTGAATGAAAAGTTGAAAGTACATTCTAGTTTAAGTTTGCGTTATGGAAATCCCCCAATAGGCACACATGTTCAACAAGAAAGCTAGTTTTAAAGTCAAACTAATTGCTGAGTATGGTTTTCTGTGGCACCCAGTCAGGGAAAGTGTTTATTTTTAACTTTATATATATGCATTTTTATGTGGAAAATTAATTGAGGGGATAAACAGAGGGGAATAAAACCATTTTAAAGCCTTTAATGTGAAAAAATGGCTAAAACCTTTTGCCACGATTGATAATTTTCCTTGGTCTTGTTAGGTTTGTTAAGAGTTGTCTTACTCTTAAACAGGGGGATAAAAGAGAAGAACTATGTGTTTGTAGAAATGTAGATCTAGTTAGGTAGACATAGAATTCTTCTGGCGTTTGCAACTGAGTGTTCATGGTTTATCTTTTTTCTAATGCAACTAGCTTTCGTAAGTAAATTGGATGACTCTTTTAGTGCACTTCATTTAAAGGAATATCTTTATTGTCCTGCTGCATGAAAATTCACTTTTACTATATGCATAATTTTACATTCTGTATTGAAGTACCTTGATATTACAATTAAGTGACTGAGGTGTAGAATAGTGTACATAGCTTTGTTCTGATCATGCTGAATGACAGTGGGGCCAAAGTGAAATCCTAGGAACTTTTCATTCAATAAGTGAAATATCAACCCAGAACTGTTGTAATTTCATCTACTTTGAGAAAAAGAAAAAAAAAAAAGAATATCTGCAACACTACAATTTCTGCTGTTAAATACCGAGTTTGCCTCTAAATACAACAAATTATATAAAAAGCAATTTCATTTGCAAGTTTCGTTTGCTCAAGGGAAAAATCTCAAGTAGAATCCTCTACCCTTTAGGTAGGAAGGGGAGGTGGAGTAGGGAAGGAATAAGAAAGAAAAAATAATTACATTTAGGTATTCAAACTGATCTCCTTAAAATCAGATAGGTTTTTCCTTTTATCTCACTTCTGACACTCCAAAAGTTGCAACATCTTAAGTTATAAATTTGAAATGGGATTTCTGCTTCTGCTTGTGAAGGATTAACTGCTATAGGAATTACCCTCCTACATTAAAAAATGAGAAAATCATAAAAAAAATATGTGATACAATTGTTTTCAGACATTGAACCACAGGCAGCATAAGTCTGATCTCCAAGAAAGAAGAAACAAACATGGCAAGCCCTGTGACCGCCCGGCTTAGATGCCACGTGTCTAAGCCGCAGCATGGGAAGAGGAACCCAGAGTCCATGGTTTCATTGAGTTGGGGAAACAGAGATCAATGCTCAAGGAGGCCAAGGCAGCTAGAATTTGTGGGGCAGAATACTGGAGAATAGGGAGCTGCATAAAGAGAGAAGGCCAGAGATCTATACATAGTTCTCCTTATATCTTTGGCTGAATACTGAGCTGCACATATGAGTTAAAACTCTACAAGAGTGGAGAGAGAACCCCCAGAAAGTAGTAGCTAGATGAACAATTCCTAGTATTCCCATAAGGCTGGGAATACTCCATGTTCCTACCATCCAAAGTGGAAAGCCCTCATAATTCAAGCATTGGGTAGAGTCTTCAGAAGGGTCCTCAGATGGCCTTGGTTGTGGGGTTAAATTAGCCCTAGAATAAACGCTAGACTGGATTCACCCTAACAAAAATTAAAAATGACCTTCAAAAAGTTTAAACTGACCCCAAGTAAATTAACTGCATGTCAGAACAGAGTTTAACCCTTCTTAGAGAAATGTATCAAAATCCAGCAACTAAGAGCATAAAATTCACAATGTCTAATGTTCATTCAAAAATTAACAGGCATGAAAATATGATTCCTGATCAGAAAAAAAAATCCATTAATAGAAACACACCCAGAAATGACATAGCTGGTAGAATTAGCAGACAAGGGCCTTAAAACAGCTATCATAAATATACTCAATATGTTCATGAAAACACAAACATATTGAAGACAGAAATGGAAGATATAAAGCATCCAAATAGAATTTCTAAAGATTAAAAATGCAATATATGAAATGAAAATATACTGCAAGGGATTAATAGCAAATTAGATAGTGCAGAAGAAGAGATTGGTGAACTTGAGAGCATAACAAGAGAAATTGTAAATTAAGGAAGCATACAAAGAAAAGAGATGTGAATAAAAAGGGCATCAGTGAACTGTGGGACAATATTAAATGGTCTAATGTTCATGTAATTGGAGTCTAACAGAAGAATTAGAGAACCAAAAAAAAAATATTTGAAGGAATAATTGGTAAAATTTTTCCAAACTTGATGGAACCTATAAAGCCACAGATCTAAGAAGCTCAATAAACCTCTAGCAAAATAAACATAAAGAAAACCATACCAAATGAAGTTGCAAAGGTGATCCAATGAAGAAAGGATGGTCTTTTTAACAAATTGTGCTGGAATAATTGGACATCCATAGGCAAAAAAAAAAAACCAACAACCTCAACATTTAGTTCACACCATATAGAAAAATTAACTTGAAGTGAACTATAGACCTAAATGTAAGAGCTAAAACTATAAAACTTGTAGGAGAAAATATTTATGACCTTGAGTTAGACAAAACTTTCTTACATGGGACATAAAAAGCATAAACCATAAAAGGAAAGTATTGATAAACTGAATTTCATAAAAATTAAAAACTTGCTTTTAAGACGCTGTTAAGAAAATGAAAAGACAAGCCACAGATGGGGAGAAAATATTTTCAAATCATATATCTGAATATATATTTATATATCAGAATTTATAAAGCACTCATAACTCAACAAGAAGAAAAACAACAAGAACAAAAAATGGGTAAAAGATTTGAACAAACATTTCACCAAAGAAGATGTATGTCAAATAAACACATGAAAAGATGCTCAACACCGTTAGTCAACAGGGAAATGAACATTAAAACCACAATGAGATAATGCTCACATTCACTGTTAAGACTAAAATTAAGAAGACTGACAATACCAAGTGTTGGTGAGGATGTGTAACAACTACAACTTTCATCATACATTGCTAGTAGAAGTGCAAAATAGTACAACTGCTTTAGAAAACAGTTTTGCAGTTCCTCATAAAGTTAAACATGCTCTTATCATACCACCTAGCAATTCCTCTCCTAAGTCCCCATGAAAAATCACTTATGTTTTCACAGTGACTTCTATGTGAATGTCCATAGCACTTTTATTCATAACAGCCAAAATCTGTAAACAATCCAAATGTCTATCAACTGATGAATGAATAACAAACTGCCAAAATTATTCAATCACTTCTTTCTTGTTTGCATTTCCTTGCTCCCTATTCTTTCTTGAAAACTTTACAAACTGTCTCTTATTCCATCTAGGCTCTCAAAAGTCTTCTGTGAGCCAGCCAAACCCTCCAATTTTTTCTCAGCCTTCTTTCTTGTCTCCTGAATTGCATTTGCCATTATTAATTACATTTTCTTTCTTTGCATTCTCATTTCCTTTGGTGTCTGTGATAATGAATTTTCATTATTTTCCTACTTTTTGAAATGATCCTTTTTTTGTATCATTTCTGTCTTGTTTCCTTCCTTCTGACCTCTAACCATGGGTGGCTCCTAAAGCTTAGCCTTTAGTTCTTAGTTTTTACTGTGATATTCATTTCTTTGCCTTTCATATATGGTTGTTCTGCCTACCCTGCCCCCACTGCCTCCACCATGGTTCAGGCTCTTCTCTTTGCCAGATATATTCTCCTGAGGGGAAACTCTGATCATTTCACCCCCCTGATCACCTGCTTAAGACCTTCAATCATTCTATAACCAAACAAAGTTAGCTGTGATGTAATAGTGATAGCACTGAACTTGAACTCCAACAGCGTGGGTTCAAATGCTAGCTCTGCCACTTACTACGTAGGTAACCTTGGACAAGTCAATTAACATCTTCTCAGAGTTTCTGAATCTGAAAAATGGAAATGAATAATACCACACCATAGGTTTACTGTAAGGATGAAAAGAGATAAATAAAAATGAAGGCAGTTTGTAAAATAAATCATTATTAAGCATGAGCATGATCTTTCAACAAATATGTAACTCTTATATGTGCCAAGCATTGGCTATACACCAGTGGGCAAGCAGATAGGGCCTTTGCCCTCATGGAGCTCACAGTCTAGAGAGGAATAAAAGCAATTAAAATAGACATGGTAAGTTCTAAGTCTGGAAGAAATAACAGGTGCTTGAAGTAGCACATAGGAAGAACATCTCATCTTGGCTTGCAGTGGAGAGGAATGGTGAAGAAAGCTTTAGGTGACATCTAAGATGACACCTAAAAGGTAGGTATGAGTTGGCCAAGTAAGGGAGTGGAGCAGTGGGTGGCAATGGCAAAGAGGTCTGAAAAGTATTCCAGGCGGGAGGATAGCATGGGCAAAGACCAGGAAGGAAGCAAGAACATAGAGCTTTCTAGCAACAGAAAGGGGTTTGGTATGATTGGTGTGTAAAGTTTAGTACAAAGAGGGGGAGCAGGAGTTGGAAGGGATGGGCAGTGACAGCAGAGAAAGTATGCATGCAGTTTCCAGCATAGGTCAGGCAAACAGAAGGTATCCATGATCCAAGATGAAGTGGAGGGTATTCCAAACTGTGGGCCAAGCTTGGTGATAGGAAAGAGAGGTGATCGGTATCAGGAAGTTACCCAGATTGACAGACAATCAGCATCTGAGGGGACCGTCAATGAATCCTAGCCACTGGGCTGCATTCACTGATAGGGCTCAGTCCCAAAGATGGGAGATTGGCAAAAACAAGACAGGTCCTCAGGAAAAGGCTATGCACCAATCAGTTTTATTTATAAAGAGCAGTGATTTTTCAAGGCGTTTCTACATCTGATACCTTTTTAGAAGTCTTCACTGCATCGCCGTGAGCCAAGCAGGAACAGGTATCATTACTTTTATCAAGCGTACAGTTATTCACATCCATTAATAGAATAAAGGTGGTACAGTGAGTCCCATCCACTGTTAGGATGACAAGTGGAGGTGGGATAAATCATATATATTTTCTTTAATCCTACATTTTGAATTTAACTTTAATCCAGGAATGGCTAGCTGCAAAACAAGTATAAAGTGGGTTATAGTGGGAAAATCATTAGATTGGAGGTTAGGAAACTGAGTTCTAGTCCTATCCCTATCAGGAACCTATTGGTTGACCTTTGACGAATCACTTCAAGCACTCTGTGCCTCAGTTTCCTCTAGCTGGACTAGACCATTGATTGAGAAGGACTCTTCTGACACTCAAATCCTGTGACTACAAGTACTGAGGGTAAAGGAAAAACTAGGACTCCAAATGTATTGGAGAATTTCTTATGTTTATTTTTAGCCCCAGTCTTTATTTTTATTTTGGTCTTCTGTCTTGTTTTTGTTCCTCCTTGCCGTTCTGTCATTTCCCTTCCCCCCGAAGATATTTAAGAAGCTGCTTTTTCATTGCTTTAAAACTGTAAATATGCCCTTGAAACATGCAAAGAGGCTTTTGTGTACTTACAAATCGAGGTTATTATCGTACAAGTAAGTCACTTGAGTGCACTGCATTCCTCAGCTTGCTCCATTGAGAGCTTTATTAGCTTATATTGTCCTATCTTAGAAGGACTAGTTGAGTAGATAAGACTCTCCCACTTTAAAAGGTGGGCTATCTGATGAAACAGGGTGCCTAATGCTCCAGAGTGTAAGCAAAAGGATTTTGGTGCTGCCAGAAAGACAGACACACTTCTCTAGGACAAGTAGGTACTCCACTTAAAGTGGCACAGTCAAGGACAAATGTTCTAAAATTAAACCAGCCAGCTGCTCTGCCGCAGACGCCCACCTGTCAATTATGCTATCTTCTCCTTGTCTAGCCTTCTCTCTCCATGAAACCAGAACTCCCACTTACCGCAACCCTTTAAAGCCTGAAACTTCTTATACTTTCCAAAAGGTTACCTATCCATGAAAGCAGAAAGCCTGTTTCAAGAACATACTAGGGTACGTACGTATACTTATCTCAAAGAATTTATACCTTTGAGCTTTTCAACTCAAATACCTAAAGCTTCAACTTAATGGTGCCAGGAACTCAACTGACATCAAACCTTCCTTGTTAGTGAGGTGACAATACAAAACTAGCGTGAATCCCACTAAATTTTAGGGACTTAAAAAGTATGAGAGTTTTCAGTTTTGAGATAGCTTGATAAACAGAAATGGAGACAAATATATCAGTTTCTATGTTTAGGTCTTAGGTGTGTCATCAACCTAATAATAAACAAAACAGTTGTCAATGTGTAGTAACAAGGTTCAACTGAATTAAACAGATGCTATTTGTAAACAACTCATGAACAACCACATAAAAAAAAAAGATGGCTTTATAATATAATTGGAAATGTTTCTCAATATAGATGTTATTCTAACCAGGCTTAAATAGAATAAGAAAGATGTGTGATTATTTTTCATATATAGAGATAGTGTTTACTGTGAAGGTGATGTGTCTTTTTATTAGATTATATTAAGTAAAAGTTCCAGGGATTTCTCTCTAAAAGTGTTTTTGTCATTCTTGCAGTTGGTATAAATTTATTACTGAAAATACATTATTCAAATTTGGCACTCAAAAAGTACTTTAATATTGATTAATATTAAATGCACTTTTTCTGTAAAGTAAAATTTTATTAGTCATGTTGGATGTAGTATAAGATTAGCATACAATTAAGATATTTTGTAAGATAAAGTTTGTTGTGAAGTTCTATGTACCTAGGATATTCTCTTATAAATAAAATGCACATTATATAAATAAAATTTTATTATATTTATATTACTATTCTTATATCAGAAAATTAAAATAAATCTGTCTTAACATGATTCTATATTGACTCACTCCTTCAACACTTATTATCAAGAATCTATAAGACCTGGTATTAGATGAGAATACAAAGATGCATTGAAACATAGCATAAACATAAAAAATATAAAGTAGAAGATTATAATAGGTATCATAAACTATAAAGAATGCTATAGTGAGCATTTATCATCTATTAAAAAATGCAAATTACTAAAATGGAATTATTGAATAAACTTATAAAGTTTAGATGCTTATATTAAATTATTTTTCATATTTCTTATTTTGATATGCCTAATAAGAAAACTCATTTGTTTTTCAAGCCTTGTGATCTACTAAATGAAACTACACTTCTAGCTTTCTTATAAAACTTCCAATATGTTATTTCTATGATATTTCTATACAAAAATAAGGGCTTACTCCAGTTACAGTCTTATAAATTGTATTTCATAGCAGTTAAGCTCCTTGGTTTTTCAGACTTCAGCTTTCAGCCAAGATGTACTAACAAGGACCAGACTAACCCTGCTGCCTGAAACAACTGAAAAACTGGATAAAATACATTAAACAACTGTTTTCAAGTATTGGACATCAGGCAGCAGAGGATAGCAATCCCTGAGAGAGCAGAAACAAATGAGGTGAGCCCTATGATTGCCCCAGCTATTGCCGAGAGAGTTTCCAGGCTGGGGAGCAGGGAGGAGGAGCCTAATGGATTTCCTGAATTAAGGAGCTGAGAGTCTGGTAAGGCCAATGTGGCTAGAGTTTGCAGGGCAGAGTACTGGTGGAGAGAGCTGCACTGGGAGAGACTTCCAGAGACTGACAGATGGTTCCCCTTAAGTCTTCAGCTGAGTACTGATGAACACATGTGTGTAAGAAAACTATCTGAGGCCAGAGAAAGAACCACCGTAAGGACAGAGAGAGCAAATCCTCAGAGGTCATGTGGGACCAAGAATAGTCAGCCAGAGTGGAAAACCTTGCAATTCAATTTTGTTGTGCATCAGTAGAGTAATTTGAAGGGTATCATCTCAGTAAAAGGGTAGAATTAGCCCTATACTAAAGGATGCATTGGTCCCACCTAACAAAACTTAAAAACAAGCCTCAAAAGGATAGAGCTATTTCCAAGTAACTTAACTGCATTCCCCCTAAAAAGCTCAAGAATACAAAAATATCCAGCACTCAACAACTTAAAATCCACAATGTCTTGCAGCCAATCAAGCCATGCAAAAAAGCAGAAAGATACAACCCATAAGGGATAGAAAGATATATCAATAGAAACAGATCCAGAAATGACACAAATGATAGAATTAGTAGTCATGGACATTAAAACAGTTATTATAACTATGTTCCTTATGTTCAAGAATGTAGAGGAAAGATTGACCATGTTAAGCAGAGCATGGAAAACACAGCAAAAATCCAAATTGAACTTCCACTGTTGAAAAATAGAATATCTGAGATGAAAAATACGTTAAATGAGATTAGTAGATTAGACACTACAAAAGTGAAAATTTGTGAAGTTCAGTACATAGCAATGGAAATGATCCAGTATGAAACACAGGAAGAAAACAGACAGAAAAAGAAATAAATAAATCAGTGATTTAAATAAATAAATCAGTGAGCTGTGGAAAAACTTCAAGTAATGTAATATACGTGAAGTTGGAATCCATGAAAGAGAGAAGGGAGAGGAGGGGAACAGACAAAAATTAAATTAAGGCTGAAATTTTTCTAAATTTGATTGTAACTATAAATCCACAGATCCAAGACATGCAACAAACCTCAGACATAAGAAACAAGAAGAAAACTACCCCAAGACACATCATAATCAAATTAACAACCAATAATAAAGAGAAAACCTTAAAAGCAGCCAGAGAAAAAAACAAGACATTATAGTAGAACAAATATAAGAATGACAGTTTTTTGACAGAAACAATGCAAGCCAAAAGACAGTGGGACAGAATCCTGAAAGTACTGACAGAAAAAAAATTTTCAACCTAGAATTCTATACCCAGCAAAAGTATCTTTCAAAAATGAAGATGAAATAAAGACTTTTTCAGATGTAGAAAAGCAAAAAAAAAATGTTCATCACCAGCAAACCTGTGTTACAGGAAATTTTAAAAGAAGTCCTTCAGGCAGAAGAAAAATGATACCAGATGGATATCTGGATCTACACAAAGGAATGAAGATCATCAAAAAGGGAAAATAGGTGGACACATGTAAAATACTTTTTTTGTTATTTTTTAAATCTATTTAAAAGACAATTGACATTTTAGAGCAAAAATATTAACAATGTGTTGTGGAGTTTATAATATATGTAGAAGTCAAATGCATGACAAAAAAGCACAAATGTTGAGAGGAGGAAATGGGAGTAGACTGTTGTAAGTTTCTTCTACTATATACTATATGTGAAGTGGTAGATGTTACTTAAAGATAGATGTGTTAAGTTAAAGATGTATACTATAAACCCTAAGGCAAGTACTATGTTTTTAAAAAAGAGTTATAACTAATAAACAAAAAAGGAAATAAAAGAGACACTAAAATATGCAATCCAGCAGAAGACAGAAAAAGAAGAGGAATAGAATATAAACAAAAAGCAAGATGGTAGATTTAAACACAGCCATATCAACAATCACATTACATGTAAAAGGTCTAAACACTTCAATTAAAGGCAACATTATCAGATTGGATAAAAAATTTTAAAAGATTTGACTATACTGCCTATAAGAAATCCATGTAGGTCTCAAATCAATGATCAATGGTTCCATTTTAATGAACTTGTAAAAGAAGATAAAATTAAACCCAAAGTAAGCAGAAGAAGGTAAATAATAAAGATAGAAGCAAAAATGAAGTAGAAAAACAATAGAGAAAATCAGTAAAACCAAAAGCTGCTTTTTTGAAAGCATGAAGATGTCTAGGATTTCAAAAACCATTGAAGAACAATTGCAGTCATGATCCTGAAGCTTCCATTTTTGGTAAATACAAAAACTAGACCAGAAACCATGGAAAAGATCTAATATTTGTATATGTATGGGGGCTTGCTCATGCCTGCCTGATCCGTTTTCTTAAGAATGTGAAAGATCTGTGTGCTACTGAAAAGAAGGAATCCATAAAGCCATTTGAAATGTATTATGTAATTTTACATAGGTATTTATACATATATATTTGTGTTCATATACTTCTCAGCAAGAGCGCAGAACTTGTGGTGAAAACATCTTGCTTTCTTTATTCTTCTAAACTCTATTCCCTATTTGGCTTCTCCTTTCTAAAAATGCTGTTTGGAGAAAGTTTATTTATTCAACATAATTATCAAATGCTGCAATATGCCAGAGACTGTGGAACATGCTGGGGGACACAGCTGTTAGGCAGACAAGATCCCTGCCGGCTGAGCAGAGTCTACTGTGAGATGCAGACAAGTAAATAGGCAATCACAATGAAAAGTGCTGTCATGGAGAGAACAGTGCCAGGGGAATCCACAGGATGGGTAATTAACTTGGACCTGAAATAGTCCTCAAGCTAGCAGCTAAAAAGAATTTTTTTAAATGTGGTAACCAAGTTTCTTGCATTATTATGATTCAACATAGGCAATAAAATTTAGGTATGGAGCAATATGTCAAGTATGAGTTTGATACTGAAAGAATTCTTTGACTATTATGTACCTAATATTTACTCTGCTTCTTATTCTGTTCACACTGTGTTAATACTCTGTTGAAATTTTCATCTCAATCAGAGTATAAACAAGACATGTAGAATGCTATTTTTAGTAATTCTCAGCATTATTGAGAGTTTTTCATAAGTATTCTAAAAAAAGAAGAACATATAGGTGGTTCTAACCTGTTCAGAACTTTTTAAGGATCTCTTTGTTATTCTAGGGCATAAGAAATGGTAGAACTTAAGCCAGGAATGCAGATCCTTAGGCAAAGTTTCAGGGATTCCAGGCTTAGAGAAGTGAGGCAAGAGCAGAGAAATGTGAAGATTCCAAAGATTAGGTAGGAAAGGGTCCATGACTCATTCAGAAGCTCAGGTGTGTTTTAAAATTATGCATTTCCTTTAACCCATTAATTTCACATTTGGAAATGTATCTTTAGGATATTATTATAAAGTTTCACATTTTAGCTACAAGATTGTTCATTGTAGTGGGTTATATTGAAAAGTTAGAAACAACCTAGGTGCCTAACAGTAGTAGCCTGGCTAAATAAATTGTCATATCCACACAGTGGAATTCTAACCAGGTTTTTAAATTATGGAGCAGTGTTTCTCAAACTTTGCTGTGCATCAGAATCACCACCAGATTGCTGGGGCCCACCTCCAGAGCTTCGGATTCAGTCAGCCTGGTATAGGCCTCAAGAATTTGGATTTCTAACAAGTTCCCAGGTTGATACTGATGCTGCTGGTCTGGGGGCCACACTTGGAGAACCACTAATGTAGATCTAATTTTATTGACTTGGAAAAATATTCACAAGGTATCATTAAGTTGAAACAAAGCTGTTGACATTATATTTTATATGTATACATACAGAAGTTTAGATGGAAAAATATTGAGTTGGTATCCCTGGTTGTCTTCGGAGTGGATCACATTGTAGATTCTTATTGTCTTCTACATTTTGAGTGACAGATTTTTCTGTAACAAGCATAGTATTCATCACAAAAACATAATCAAATTTCTTAATTTAGAAAATAAGATCATGAGGCCAGCCCCATGGCCTAGTGGTTAAGTTCAGCACACTCTGCTTCGGCAGCCTAGGTTTGGTTCCCGGGCACAGACCTACACCACTTGGCGGCAGCCACGCTGTGGTGGCGACCCACATACAAAATAGCGGAAGATTGGCACAGATGTTAGCTCAGGGTGAATCTTCCTCAAGCAAAAAGAGGATGATTGGCAACAGATGTTAGTTCAGGGTGAATATTCCACAGCAATAATAATAATAATAATAATAATAATAATATCATGAAGTCCTGGCCAATAGCACTAACAAGCTGGAAATATCAAAGTAGGCTTGGTCCTAGTGACCCTCTGGCTTTGTGTGTGTGTGTGTGTGTGTGTGTGTGTGTGTGTGTGTGAGGGAGATCAGCCCTGAGCTAACATCCATGCTAATCCTCCTCTTTTTGCTGAGGAAGACCGACCCTGAGCTAACATCTATTGCCAATCCTCCTCCTTTTTTTCCCTTTTTCTCCCCAAAGCCCCAGTAGACAGTTGTATGTCATAGTTGCACATCCTTCTAGTTGCTGTATGTGAGACGCCGCCTCAGCATGGCCAGGCAAGTGGTGTGTTGGTGCGTGCCCGGGATCCAAACCCAGGCCACCAGTAGCGGACCGTGCACACTTAACTGCTAAGCCACCCGGCTGGCCCCCCTGGCTTTTTAACTATGTTTTGTTAGGAGTGTATATTCAGAAGCAATCACAGACACAGGCACAGTGATGGGCCCATAGATACATCATGATCCTGACGGAGATTAAAACAGAAGAGGCTGATATTATATGGAGGGCTTCTACACTTTTTCTTACTTCATTTTAGTAGTGCCATACAGGCTTCTTCTGGGAATATTTGAAGAAAAACTGGGTGGGACCCAAAGGGCGACCTGCCAGAAGTTTGAAGCATCTGGATTGGCGCACTCTTTGTTTCCTGACGCAGGGTAGATCCATTTCCCAGGGTATCAGATTAAGGCGTCTCCTTTCTGGAAAAAAGATTTCATGGTTTAAATTCCCGTTCACTTTTGTGTCTGTGGCACTCTGCTGTCTCCTTTCCAGCTTGCAGCCTCAGGGGTCATGATGTCCCTTCCCTGCTGATATCAGCGTGCCAACTGTGGTGTCGTGCACACCAAGCACAGAGCTGCCATTCAGCTGCCATTCTGGGTTCAGGAAGCAAAAGAGTTTCTAAGTTCCTACAAACCTTGACAGATCTTCCTCTAGCCTTGAGTGCGCTGAACAGTTCTGAGGGGGAGGTGGGAAGGAGAGGGAACTAGGGTAAATGTCAAGGGTGACTATGTGACAGGAACAGTGAGAGCAGTTGCCACCAATGTTCAGGAAGAGGAAGTGTGGGCGACAATGTAGAGAAGTACACTGTAGACTTTTCAGTGGAAAACTTATTTAGTTAGCACTGGTTGCCCTTTTCCATGTCCTCGCATTACTGTGATTGATAAACTAGGAGGTAGCCACATCACTTATTTTATTTAGAGCAAGAGTTCTTCACGAATGTCTAGTAGAATGCCAGTGCTTGGGATGTCATATTGAAAATAAATCTCACAATGGATTCAATGTTTTTTATTTTTTTAATGGTTCATAAATATAAAATTATGTTCTGATTTAGGCTATTGTTAAAAGAAAGAGGCGTTACTACTATATTGACTTTCCAATAGGTGACGTATTATTTGTTGGAAAATTTTATTCCATAATATGTTGCTTTCCACCAACTTTACATGTGAATAAATGGGGCAGAATATTGTTTAAGTTTAAGATACAACTTCTTCTAAGTTTTGCAAGTCCAAAAATAGCTAGAAATGCAGAAATAACTAGAAATACTAGTTAATTATTCAGTCATTTATAACTGTTGTTATAATACAAGTTCTTATCTCTCACCTTCTGGTACTATAACGTGAATTTAGTATGTGAATCTATTTAGGACCCTATAAAACAAAGTTAAGTTATTTGAAATCTTCACCTATTATTTGAATGCCAAAAATAATGTTCTAATTAATCAATTAATTTACCAAAAATGTATTGAATACCCACTCTGTGCCAGGCACTGCACTGGGATATATTAGTGACTCCTCTCAAGAAGTTTACATTCTAGACTGGGAAGACAGTAAATCATTAAACAACTACAAATCTAGTGTGTCGAGTGGTAATAAGCACTAAGAACAAAAATAAGGCAGGGCCATTATAAGGACTTCGTATTTTATTGAGAGAAATGGAGGTCTTTGGGTGGGAATGGATTTAAGCAAGGGAGTGACATGATCCAACTTCTGTTTATAGAGCATCAGTCTGGCTGCTGGATGGAGAATGGGCTGTAGAAGGCCAAGTGTCCGTTGAATTATCACATCCTCCCCAAAGTCATATTTTACTGAGGACCCTTAGACCTGGAGATGTGAACCGCTACCGCTGATTCTTACCTTTTCATACTTCTGGTGTAAAATTGATTTCTAAAATGAAATTTTTATATCCAAAGTATTCCTTAACGAAATTTTTTTCTGGAAAGTTACTTTTAGATACATTCTCTCTAAAGGGAATTCATCCAAAACCTACTTTTTAATAATTACTTTACTTTCATACTACTTGGTTATCAAAATATTTGTTTTTTTGTAAATAGAGTTTTAAAATATCTTTAAAAAGATAAAAGACTTCATTTTTCAGGGGAGCTTTGTGTCTCTTATTGTATAAATTAATGAGGTTGCTTGAGGTTTTTTTTTTTTTTTTTTTTTAAAGATTTTATTTATTCAGTTTTTTCCCCCCAAAGCCCCAGTAGATAGTTGTATGTCATAGGTTCACATCCTTCTAGTTGCTGTACGTGGGACTCGGCCTCACGTTGGACGGAGAAGCGGTGCCTCGGGGCACACCCGGGATCCGAACCCGGGCCGCCAGCATCAGAGCGCGCGCACTTAACCGCTAAGCCACGGAGCCGGCCCGAGGTTTTGTTCTTTTTTTTTTTTAAACCTGCATAAGGTATAACAGTGTTGGCCTCATTATAATATTGTTTCATGTTATAATATATTTTGGAATTCTTTTCTTATATTCCTTGGTTTCTACTGGCAGTGATTTTCTCTTCCACCAACCTCTACTTCCCTAAAATAACAGGTCCACTAGAGAATTTTGCACCACCGGCCCCAGACCTCTTTTATTACCCCCACATAATGTATAGACTCACACACATGACCAAGTCCATCCCTTCTGAGCTTTCCACCCCCTGGTTTCCTCCTCAGAACTAAAATTTTAAATTGCCTTTAGAGTCTATATAACCTACACAATAAAAACTGTCTCATTACTTAGTTATACTTTGCATTTAACTAAAAGTGCCATTAACTAACGTGATCAGGCTCTTTACTCCCTACATTTGGGTTTAAGCGACTTTTTTTTGATTAATTTCAGAAATCAAATCTACCCTCAAAGGATTGTATATTTACAGCAGTAAGGATATTTCAAAAATGTGCCACCAGCTTGGAAGGCAGATCCAGAAAAGAAGAACCAAGCATATTTGTAGCAACAGGGCCCCCAATTAGTAACTGATTAGTCTTTCAAAGGGTCACACCTCCTTTAGAAATACAAGTGCCTGGATCTTGATTTTTGCAATCGCTTCCTAACTGGCCTTCCTGCTTCTATTCTTCACCCTTTATAATCCATTCTCCTCACAGAAGTGAGAGTTATCTTTTTTAAAAATGCAAATTAGATCATATCACTTATCTGCCTACGACCTTCCAGTGGCTTCCCGCTACAGTGAGAATAACTCCCATGGCCTTTAAAGGGTTCTGTTCAGGCTGTGTCTGCACCGGCTCTGTCCTCCTCTCCAAATGCTCTCCCCTTGTCCCCTGGACTCCAGTCACACTGGCCTTCTTGTTCTTCCTTGAATAAGTCAAGCTTCATTCCGCTTCATGGCCTTTAAACTTGCTGTTCTTTCTGCCCAGAATGCTCTTCCCCCAAGATCCTTGCATGGCTGCCTTCACCTCAAGAGTCAGTCTCTGCTGGTTACTCAATTTATATGTCTTTTCCATCCAAACAGGCAGCACATCTGTTCCTTGGAATAACAGGTCAGGTCTTCCCCAGGTGTGATCAAGGTCTAAGTACCTCTTATCACTTGCAGATATCAAAAGGTATAAATCCAACCAGGACTCTATGGGGTAAACAATTCGGGGTTTGCACACAGTCTTATACACGTGTGGTATCTCCTTTTTCTTTACAGGTTATTTTCAGAGCTTTGTCACCACCGTATGATGTGGAGAACCCGTACAGTGCCAAAGCGCAGGAGCAGCTGAAGATCACCAACCTGCGTGTGCAGCTGCTAAAACGACAGTCTTGTCCCTGTCAGAGAAACGACCTGAATGCAAAGCCTCAACATTTTACACACTATGCAATCTATGATTTCATTGTCAAGGGCAGCTGCTTCTGTAACGGCCATGCTGATCAGTGCATGCCTGTTGATGGCTTCAGACCTGTCAAGGCCCCGGGAACATTCCACGTGGTATGTAAAACAAGTCCTCACCTATGAAAGACAAGTCATGAGTTCCCTTCAGCTTTGGGTGTTGCTAGTCTAAGTTCCCTTAAAGTTGGTCTATGCTTACATAGTGCTTCTTGTTTCTTCCTCTGCAGATTCACTCTTCTGACTGGTACCCATCCTATAAAGTGCCTATTAACTTGTTTGTTAATCTTCAGTTTTAGAATTATAGTCAAGCATGATAACCAGATTCTTTGTAAAACATCCATGCCAGTTTTTAATACCGTGACCTTCAGATATAAAGTGTAAGGTGAGCAGTGAGAGAGGTTGGCATAATCATATTAGTGGCATTATCACACAGAAGCCAGCTTTGAGAGTAAATGGGGACCATTGTGAGTAGATTTTAAAGTGGAAAAAATAAGAACCTCAGTTTAAGGTCTTGTATCTTTCGCTATCCAGCCAATAGAATGAAAGAATAATTCTCCTCTGTGAAGAGTGGCCTGCCCTCCTCTCACCCTAAGGCAGAGTTAAACTCTCCTCTAGGTTCACACATTTCCTTGTGCTTTCCTCTGAACTTTTACTCGTCTGCATCTTCCAGGAAATCACGAACTCCTGAGGACATGGAGTGCGTGGTCGTTGTATCCTCAGGACCTAGTGCATTACCTGAGCCAGAAGTGGGTGTTTGGTAGGCGTTTGAATGACAGCAACATAGGATTAGAGAGATGATGAAAAATTACTGCCTTGTTTGTCCTCATGTGACCTTCTTCCAAAAAAGATATACAGTGGCTCAGACAGCAAGCCCCTTGTGGGGACGCATCCAGAGCTACGGATGGGATTAGGTAAAGAGAAGGCAAGAGGGAGAGCACTCCAATTCTTTAATTTTATATTTTGTTCTGACACTTCTGATCAAAGCAAAATAAAAAGATAAATAACATTTAAAAGGCCCCAGAGTATCCTTCCTTCATTACCTAGAGAGTAGACTTCCACATTTGTCTTCTTTCTCCCAGCCCCGATATAGGATAGGGCCACGAGGGACCATAAGCCCGTTAGCCAGCAGGACAGTCTGTGTTGGCTGGGCTGAGTCGCTGGGGTGCAGGGCAGCATTGGGGTAACTAAAATGACTAGGACAGTGGCCGGGGAGTAACAAAAATTGAAACAATGCTGTTACTTCTAGAAGTGAATCTGGAGCTCTCAAGTCAAAGAAGATGCAACAATCATTCAACAAACACTAGTTTCCAAACACTAATGGGTCTTTGAACTAATATTGCTTCAAATAAAGGATGAGATAATTTGGTGTGTGTAAGTTAGTTGGGTTCAGGTATGATCCAAATAAAAAATAACCCAGATATTCTAGAGACGTGTCAACCTACTAGACTGTAAACTGGAAAGTTTTTGTGAGGTAGAGTGCTAGTAAATTTTTGTCATTATATTTAAGTGAATTAGTGAAAGGAGAACCTGTAGGCTGCAATGGACTGAATGGTTGTGTCACCCCAAAATTCGTATGTTGAAACCCTAATCCCAGTGTGACAGTATGCGAAGGTGGGGCCTTTGGAAGATAATTAGGTCATGAGAGTGGAGCCCTCATGAATGGGATTGGTAGCCTTAAAAGAAGAGGCCAGAGAACTAGCTAGCTCTCTTTCCACCATGGGAGGACACAGTGAGAAATTAGCAGTCTGCAACCTGGAAGATAGCCCTCACCAGGACCTGACCATGCTGGCACCCTGATCTTAGACTTCCAGCCTACAGAACTGTGAGAAATACATTTCTGTTGTTATAAGCCAACCAGTCTATGGTACTTCGTTATAGCGGCCCGAACTGACTAAGATGCTGGCCTTCAGTTTCCTCAACTGTCTCTTATAATCCTGGCCCTATAGAATCACTTCAGGGTCAAGTCCTGAGCAAAAGGACAGACAGAAGCCTAGACGCCCCCATAACATGGCCCAGAGTAGGCCGTATTTGTGGGGTGAACGACCTGTGAGAAAACCTGAATGGCTCTGATCAACCAAACTGAATTACCAGAGTTCTCAATAGCCTTACACAACATTTATCAGTATACATTTAAAAGCCAACAGTTTTTTTTTTTTTTTAGTAAGTCCTCTGAATGCAAACTGACAAAGAGTAAGCAACACTTTCTAAGGCTGAAGTGAAAATTCTAGAAGTTTCTATTAGTCCTGCTAAATTCAACAAGGGATAATTATCCCAAGTTACGAGACTTTTGCAAAAGTCTTCAACTACAACAATTCTGTACCATCTTCTGCCAGCAAGAAAACTGTCAATCTATAAGCCCGAGCCTCCATGTCTGCACCTGCTGACCCTCTTCTCCATCCTGCCACTACCCGCTGTACTTTTGCCACCCACCATGGCCTTACTGTGCTCTGGCCGCCTCCTGTCTGGGGTCCTGCTGCCTTCTACCCAGGCCTCACCACCGCAGCCTCTGCCAGAGCCATCCCGGTGGGCCTTTGTGGAGATGGGGCCCCCAGATCCCATCCGAGGAGTCACAGAAGCCTATAAGAGAAACACCAACAGCAAAAAGATGAATCTAGGAGGTGGTGCCTACTGGGATGATAATGGAAAGCCTTATATGCTCCCTAGCTTCTGGAAGGCACAGGCCCAGATTGCTGCAAAAATAATAATAATAATAATAATGGACAAAGAATACTTGCCCATTGCGGGACTGGCTGAATTTTCTAAGGCATCTGCAGAATTAGCCCTGGGTGAGAACAGCAAAGTGTTGAAAAGTGACCAGTATGTCACTGTGCAGACCATTTCTGGAACTGAGGCCCTAAGGATCAGAGCTAGTTTTCTGCAAAGATTTTTAAAGTTGAGCCGAGATGTCTTTCTGCTCACACATCCTGGGAAAATCACACACCCATCTTTAGTGACGCTGGATGCGGCTACATGGCTATTGATACTATGACCCCAAGACTTGTAGCTTTGACTTCACAGGTGCTATAGAGGACATTTGAAAAATACCAGAGTAGGGGCCAGCCTGGTGGCGCAGCAGTTAAGTGCGCGCGCTCTGCTTCAGTGGCCAGGGGTTCTCAGGTTCGGATCCCAGCGTGCACCGATGCACCACTTGTCAAGCCATGTGGCGGTGTCCCATATAAAGTAGAGGAAGATGGGCATGGATGTTAGCCCAGGGCCAATCTTCCTCAGCAAAAAGAGGAGGAATGGCGTCAAATGTTAGCTCAGGGCTAGTCTTCCTCACAAAAAATTTAAAAAAAAAAATGCCAGAGTAAAGTGTTTTTCTCCTGCATGCCCGTGTCCACAATCCCACAGGAGTGGACCCTCATCCTGAGCAGTAGAAGGAAATAGGAACAGAAGTGAGGAAAAAGAATCTCTTTTCATTCTTTGACATGGCTTACCAAGACTTTGCCAGTGGTGATGGTAACGAGGATGCCGGGGCTATGCGCCACTTCATTGAAGAGGGCGTTAATGTTTGTCTCTTCCAATCCTATGCCAAGAACATGGACTGATACGGTGAGTGTGTGGGAGCCTTCACTGTGGTCTGCAGAGATGCTGATGAAGCCAAAAATGTGGAGTGACAGTTGAAAGCCTCCTCTCAAAGGGGCCTGGATTGCCTCAACCATTCTGACAGCTGGATTTGTGAAAACAATGGTTGCAAGAAATGAAAGTCATGGCTGACCACATCATTAGCATGAGAACTCAGCTGGTCTCCAATCCCAAGAAGGAGGGTTTCTCCCACAATGGGCAGCACATCCCTGACCAGACTGGCATGTTTAGTTTCACAAGGGTAAAGCCTGAACAGGTGGAGAGGCTGACCAAGGAGTTCTCCATCTACAGTGCTGTTCATTTCCATAGGCACAAAGGTCTATAACTAGCCTAGATTTTCATCCTATTCGGTTGCTTGATTGACCACCAACCCCATCCTATGAGGATTTACTTATTTGAAGAATGAAGAACATAATTTACTGCTCATCCCATACCCTCACCTTTCTTGGCAAAGAGTAGCAGAGAGTATGCAACTGCATTTTATTTCAGCATCCTCTTTAATGAGTGTTTACTTGTCTCCTGTCAGGATGTTGCCCCTGCCTGATTGGACCTCGTACCTTCGTTCACTGAGGTTGTGCAGTCATTCATCTCACATCATGGGTCAAGCAATGCAGGGTAGAACTGGGAAAGAGGATGTTCTGGGCTTTGGTTTTAACCTTTATGAGCTTCCAGCTGGGCTCAGGCTTCACCCTTTGGAAAGACAACCTCCCTTTGCTCTAATCATGTAGACTTATTGCAGCCTGGTTTCTGTGTTACAATGAAGTTACCATGAAGTACCAGTTTTTACCAGGGAAAAAAACCTATCCACCTGTAAAGAGGATCTGCATAACCAAGTAAAGGGGCTTATATAGTAAGTGTTTTTCCATTTTAAAAGGATGTTAGAATGAGGTGTCTTCACCTCAAAGACTCTATAGGATGGAAACCTCATTTCCTTGCTAATCTCAGGCTGCTTTGAAATTGGAAGCAATTTCCTTTTAAAATAATACTAGTTTTTTGACATCTTGCTACCTAGTTTTCCTATTGATTTCTACTTCTGCAGCAGTGGTGGCAGTCCTTAGTGCTGTAACTACAGCATGAACCTAAACCAGGCAAGACCAAGTCGAACCTGGTGCTAGGGCCAGGGAAGGGGTAGGAAGCAGGCTAAGTGGCCAAGACTTTGTTGGCCTCCAGGGATCTAGTTCCCTGAGAATCCTTGCTGGCTCGACTCTCTTTAAAAAAAAAAAAAAAAAAAGCCATACAGTTCTGTTTTCAGATTTTTCCCATCTCTAAGCTTAGATGCATTTTATTTTTATGTATATTTTTTTCTGGATTATAAGGAGCTGGTATTAAATTCGGAAATGGTTGCCTCTGATGAAGGTGATGTTCTTATTTCTATGATTGCTTACCTGAGCAAATTGCACATTAAAAGCATAGAAGTTTTCATTTCTTTATTATTTTTTTTTTGGCCTACCTAGGGAGTAGATGCCCAAAGTGAATGTTACATGGATAGCTGGTAAAATATCAAATATTAATATAATTAGGGTGTGGTATAGATGGGAAATTCTTGAGAAAGCTGGTGCTTTCTAGGTCCCCAGACCTCTGCTCAGTCCTACAGAAATGCTTCTCAGTTCAATTTTCCCTGCCATAATCCCTGTCCAGATTTTGCAGAGACTTTCTGTTGTCATGAAGGAGGCAATCACTTGGGATCATGTTGATACATTTATCATTGGGATAAGATCTTCCTGGAAAAAAAAAGTTAGAAAATCTCTTACAGGATAAGCAATCCAAATATTGCATCTAATTGACATAAATAGCTAACTTAGAATGTGCACGTGTAAGAATAGCATGGGCATAGGAAAATATCAGTTTATGAAATGACTGATTAAAAACCAAATAGCTCTCAATTATTTTCTTGAACTACATTCAGGTGTATTTCCTAATTAAAGAGGACTATGAATGATTTCATATCATGTATAGATCATTCTCACATGCATCCAAGGCATTCTTTTAATCGACATTATAATCACCCAAAGTTTAGCCATGTTTTCCTATCTTTACTCAACAATTTCTCAACCACCTTTGACAACTCCACTTGCGAAAGAAAAAAAAGGCATAGTCTTTTTCCTCATTGAGAACATGGCCATACGGTCAGTTGTCCTCCCACGTTTGTGTATCTGTGAAGACCATTCATTATACATATATAGCTATAAGTAACTGGATTCACAAATTGTGCCTGCAGAATGGAAGGCAGCCACTTAAGAAATGCTATTCTTTTACTAGTCAGCTTGTCATAGGTATGTGTATATAAATTGAACTTTCTTTAGCACTTTTCTTTATAGCAGTCATTCTCAAAGTGTGGTCCCTGAACCAACAGCATTAGCATCCCCTGGGAACTTGTTAGAATTACGAATTCTCAGGCCCTACCCCAGACCTACTGAATCAGGAACTCTAGAGATGGGGCCCAGGAAGCTGTGTTTAACAAGCCTCCAGCTGCTTCCAGTGCTTGCTAAAGTTTGAGAGCTGCTGCTTTATAGACTATGCCAATTTATCTGCAGCTAATGTAGTTGTGAGGACGAACAATTAATTAATGAAATCTGATTTTGTGGGCTAGAATTTTTGATGGCTGATGATAGAGAATTAAGGAAGTTAATGGAAATGACGCTTAGTCTGTTTCTTAAGCTAATAAGGATCATTTTCTTTCTTTGGGAGAAGGGAATAGGAAAAGGCATGAAGAGGGGTATAAGTGGGCAGCCTCATTTACCTTAAAACGCTCCTCCTGTGGCTTTTAAGTAGTACCACCTTTTCTGTGTTTCCCTTTCTTCCCAGATCCATTTCCATTTCACCAGTTCAATTCTTCCTCATCTGTTCATTTTACTGGAAGGCAAAACAGCGCAGTGATTAAGACCCCAGCACTGGAGTCAAAGAGACCTGGATTTGACTCACCACAGCATTTACTAGGTTACTCAGTCTCACTCAACCTCAGTTTCCTAATAAAAAGAGGATAATATCTACCTTATATCGTTATTGTGAGGATTCAAATAATCTGATAGCCAGTGCCTGGGATATAGTAGACACTCCTTACACTGCTGTTATTATATTGTATTATCGCAGCCACTGCCACTACTTCTCCCAGACATGCTTCTTCCCCAATAACTACAAAAATAAATCACAACTTATGTGCTGTTTGACACATGGTCAAGGCTAGGGGTTTTGTCACAAGGAAAACTACTTTGACTCCAGCCTGCTGGGATCCCAGAAATTATGTGAAGAGGAGATCTTAACCTTTCCCTCTTTGCAGCTGGAGAGGACTGCTGTAGTTGTCTTTTTCCTAGCAGCTGGTGATTTTACAGCTGTTGGATGATGGATGGGAATAAGAAGAAACATGGAAAGTTTCATTGTTTTACTAAAATATCATCCACTGAATAACACAGAAGCCTTAGAATACCAGGAAAATTGTTTAAATGCCTTGAGTTACACTTGTAAAGGTGAATTTTTCTTTTGTAACCAGAAATTCATTACAAAAGAGTGTCAATGTTTTGACTGATGTGTTTTAAATTTAAGAGTAAACATTGAGCCCTGTGGAACCAGACAGTGGGGTTTGAGGACAATGTTAGTTAGCTACCTAGCTGTGTAAGGCAGGTTTTGGAATCATTCATGTAGTTTCATTACAAAAGTTTTCTCGTCTGAACCTGAATGCATTTATTCATGTATTTATGTTTGCACATCTCATATGGCATGTTTTTTTTTAAATGGTTAATTTTATGTTATGTGAATTTCACTTCAGTTTTGTGTGTGTGTGTGAGGAAGATTAGCCCTGAGCTAACATCCAATGCCAATCCTCCTCTTTTTGCTGAGGAAGATTGGCCCTGGGCTAATATCCGTGCCCATCTTCCTCTACTTTATATGGGACGCCGCCACAGCATGCTTGAGAAGTGGTGCGTCAGTCCGTGCCCTGGATCCAAAACCGGGAACCCCGGGCTGCCAAAGCGGAGCTGGCGAATTTAACTGCTGCGCCACCGGGCTGGCCCCTCATATGGCATGTTTTATCAGTTCAGAACAAATTTAAGACCACAGTTTTCATCTTCTTTTTAAAAATTCTTTACTGTGCTGTGAATAAGCCAAAAGTAATCATTAGAAAGCTCTTGACTCTTCAAGATATTAAGTAAAAGAACAGAAGGTTTAAAAACAATCAATAAAGGTATTAAATAAGAATATTAAATCAGAATTTTAGAATATTTTTATATAGCAAAACATAAACATTCATGTTTGGAAATGAACATCTATAAATTAGTCTTAGGTCTTCTCAGCATTGAAAAAATAATTATCATGGATTATAAATACTTATTAAATGCTTACTGTGTGCCAGGTCTTGTGCTATCATGCTAGAAATGTTATTGAGTTTAATCTTCGCAACAACTGGATGATGTATCATCATCATTTTCTTTCAGAGATGAGAAAGTGAGGCTTGAAAATGTTAACTGGGCTCTTAACAAAAGTTAAGAAAGGGTAGAGCCACAGTTTAAATTTGCCCGTCAGCACCGAAGCTCATTCTTTTTGCTGTTATTGTGCTGTTAAAGACTTAGATCTAAACAGGGTTGACGTTATGGCAAGAACAGAGAAAAAAGTGGGGAGAAAGGGTAGGAGGGGCAAGGGAGATGAGGGTGGGCTCAGAGGATTGATTATCGTGATGGACCATGGAATCTAAACTGAGCAAGGAAGAGAGTGAGGATGCAAGAGAGCAAAGACCATTCCTACCACCAAGGTTCACTGTTTTATATTTTATAAGGCCCTTTCCCATGCATTGTCTCACTTGACCCTTACTACATCCCTGGAAGTTAAGTATTGTTATTTCTATTCTGCAAATAAAGGAAACTGAGGTACAGAGGGATTAATTTACTTGCTTGAAGTCACAGTGATAGACTAGATAGATAGATTACTCCACACTCAGAGTCCTTCCTACTGTACCCCACTTCCTCCCCTAATAAGCTACCAAGAAAAAAACTCTTATTAAAAAGACTCTTTTTAGAGGGGTAGGTGATCTACCCAAGTCATCTACATTTTAATATGGAATCAGAAATTGTCATTGATTCTCTCTTCTCTTCCATTCAACAACTAGTGAAATGGCCCAAAGGGGAGAAAGAGAGAAACAGTAAAAGCAATAAGTTTAGATAATCTAAAAAGTAAATAGTTTAGAAGTGACTATCTTGTAGGGAGCACACATCATCTTTGATGGGTATCTTTGGTTTTATTAGGAAGAGAGATTTCTGTATCTACCATCCTTTACTTCATCTCTAGCTCGCAGTCATTTTCACTGCTAATGAAAGGCCACAGCAATCCCCATCATTTCATTTGTCACATCACACTTGGAGGAAGGGGTAATCCTATCACCAAAGGGGGCACAATGTTCCATTCCTAATATTAACAAGATGTAAAGCCTGCCAATTCGATACAGTTAATGTGAGACAATCCTCAATCCATTTCAAAGTCTTATTCTTCCTGTGTCACTGTTCCTGTGTTATTATGGTATAGCTTTGCCAGCAGTCCCTTGGCAATGAGTAACTACAGATGCCATGGAATGTGTACCGAATGTTGGTTATACTTCATTTACTACCGTGTGTTTCCTAGTAGAAGGGCAAGCCAGTGAAGTATGTTCATGGCTGGAAATTATTAGTGTTTTGTCTGTAAAACTTCCCAGTGAATCCAGCCATATTTTCTCTCTATAGACAGTGACATACTTTCTTTTAATGGCCAAAGTTGCGTGAGATTCCTTTTTTTATTTGATTTTTAGAAAACCAGAAGACTTCGAAACTAGAGGCATTACAAAATATTTTTTGCACTCATGAAAGAATTCCCTGTGGGGTTCTTTCAATTCCCAGAACATTTAAATATTTATTTATAGGCCTCTGACTATTTCACAGAAAGGTTAAAGGATAGAAATACCTGAAACCTAAAATGTTGGCGTCAGAGCTGACATCTCTGAAGGTGAAATATAAGCCAATAGAAAAGTAAGGTTGATTCTCTAAAATACAATATTTGTTTATTCAACTTTTCGTGAACATGCTTTGCAGAAATGAAACATATCTATATTTAGATCAAAATTGGAGCATTGTAATGATACAGGAGTTTTTTTAAACAGGATTGAGCTGGTAGTTCTATAAATTTGGGAAGAAAACTTAAATTTGACATTTTTCTTACTATAAAGTACTCCTCAGATATTCAAGGCATATCTCACTTTGCAAATTTTCTTATGAATATTTCCTTTTCAGTGTAGCATTTTGGGGTCCATCCTGTGGATAGTTGGGAGGTCTCTGGGTCTGGAAGGCCTAGTCTCCCATCTTCCCTGCTAATATAACGGGGGGGGGGGGGGCAGGAAGCAGGGCGGGCATGGGGGGGAAAGCTACGTGGAAAGAGAAAAGCTGAAGTTACAGATAGAGATCTCACTTCTGGTTCACAATCCCAGGTCTCATATCTCTATGGTATTTCATTTGTGTCTTGCCAATTTTGTAAGAGCTGGAAATGTACTTCAATTTGTCCTAAAATAATTACATTTGGTAGAAGATAAGCTGTAATTTAAGCCCTTATTCCTTCTTACAAGAATTTTTAGTGACCAGACACATAAGGTTAAAATACACACACACAAACATGTGTAAATATATCATAATTATTCCACAAGAAAAAGAAAATTCACAGCCATTTCAAATAGTGAGGAAAACAAGGTCTGTTAATCTTGGCATTCAAAACCTTAGTACTATAATTGGAACAATTGTTGTATTATATCTCAACAATGTAAATATTTTAATGGAATTAAATAGTATATATGTGGGGATGTAGAAGGACTATAGTATTTAACTCAATAAGATTTTTTTTAGTCATGGAATTCTAATATCTTTTTAACTCTTCTCTCTAGCTATTTAGATAGAAAGAGAAAATTATGATTTCAAAAACTAAAATATTTTTAGCTTTAAGAGAGCTCACATATTAGAAGTGGAAAAAATGATTATATTCGTTCCACTATTAAATATTTTACATATAATACAAACAATTATGAAATTCATAAGAGTAAACAGTGATCAAGTATCTTTTGCCTTTTATTTTTGCATCTCTAAGGGCACCACTACGAGGCATGTAACTTAGCTGGCTGGGTCAGCTCTCAGAATTCCTGAAGGGCAGTGGTTTCATTGTTTCCCAGATAAGGCCCTGGTAGGCATTAAAATTAAAGAGAACATGGGATCACAGTATTTCCAAAAGCTGAATAGAGGCTAAAGATGCTAGTTGTAGCATATTTATCTTTTAATTCTCGTTTGTAATTTAATTCAATTCTCATCTATAATAAGAAAAGAACTTAATTCTGTGGGATTATACAGGTATAGGAGTAGTGAAAATATGTGGGTTCCAAACTTTGCCACCTAACTTCACTAATATGCCAAGCAAGGAATACAGCCTATTTTGTCAAGCAATTAGGTTATTAGTGGCCTTGACACAAAACTCCAGTCATTCCTCAGGCCTCCCTGAGTCCCCTGTACTTCTCTTGATCAAAACATTTACCTCACTATATTGTAATTTTTTACATATCCAACTTTCTCTATCTGTGAAACTATCTGCTTCTTTAATGGCAAATACTAGGACATTCACATTGTCTAACATATAATAGTTTAAAAAAATCCTGGGTCAATATATGAATGAATTAATTAATGGCATTTTAAAAATAAGATTCATTTCAGATAATAATATTAATATTAATAATAATGACTGTTCTTGATTCACCCTGTCACACACCTGCATACATTTTCTCTTTTAATCCTCAAACTAATATATGGGGCTAGCATTATTACCTTATTTTATAGGTAGGAAACTATGTCTTGTTATTAAGGAACTTGCCCAAGATTATTGAGAGCAGGGATTAGGAACCCTATGTATCTAATTCCAAAATTTATTCCCTTTATGTCACATTTATCCACATGATGTTAAGAAAAGAAACTAAGAACTCTTCAGTGGAGTTTCATGTAGATTAAGGTGCTTGTTTTTTTCACTGTGATGAATATTGTGGTCTTATTAAAGCAATAAGATAAAAACTAGTAGTATATTTTAATGTTATCTAGAGGAAAGAAAATACTCTCAAACATGCTTTATAAATAAATGCAATTGTACAAATACTAGGAGAGTCAGACTGATTATTCCACCTTTGACCCAGAGTCACATTTCTTCAGAGAATAACTGAATTATCTTCAGTATTTCTTTTCAATTATCGGCTAAGAAGAAACACATAATGATATCAATTCTGATGTTGCCATTGTTTTTCTTAAAATATTTTTCAGGATGTGGATGACATAAGATTTTTTGGAACATTTTTAATGTGATTTTCTGGGTTGAACAGAAAAAATTATAATAGAAATTCATTTCTATTTCATCTATATTGAATTTTAATTTTAAAATGCCATTCCAACCTTAATTTATTTCTTTTTTCCTTAATATGAAAAACTTCAATAATTCAACCACAAAACATTTGGTTTCTAATTAATATAGCAACCAAAACATTTATAAAGTGACTCAACATATGCTTCTAAGTTAATTTTATGCTACATGTTCCTTTTTTTTTTTTTATAATTTTATTTATCTATTTTTCCCCCCAAAGCCCCAGTAGATAGTTGTATGTCATAGCTGCACATCCTTCTAGTTGCTGTATGTGGGACGTGGCCTCAGCATGGCCGGAGAAGTGGTGCGTCGGTGCGCGCCCGGGATCCGAAACCGGGCTGCCAGCAGTGGAGCGCGCGCACTTAACTGCTAAGCCACGGGGCCGGCCCCTACATGTTCCTTTTTGTTGCTAAAGGACCTGATGTCACAAGAGACCTGTGAATTCATTCCACTTACATATTCTTCAGGTTCTTCAGATTATGATGGGATTGAAATGGCTTTGCCAGGAAATTAAACTGTTATCATGCAATACATACCCAGGAAAGCAAGATCCTGCTCTCTGTGTTTTAGATATTAAATAATGGATAATTATGAAGTTTAAAATGTTCAACCCTTAGGAATAAATTACTCCAATGAATCAGTAATACCTGCTTGAACAGAATGATCAGAGACCAAAGAGCTTCTATAGCACAAAGGTATCTTATAACAAATAGTTTTTTCATAATATTTCAATACCTTGTGTAGCCATTTTGCATGAATTGTAGGACTTGAAAAGCAGAATAATAAAAGTTATAAATATTAAGAGATAAACTGCCTTAATACATCAGCTATCCCTCAACATAATAAATAGTACTATATTTCCACTTAATTTATTGTACTACATTTCAAAAAGGTTTTTTTTTCAAATCCTCCAAAACCTTCATACTATGGAAGTTTAATTTTGCTTTTTAGTCAAAATAAAACCTTAAAATATTTTTGTCTAGACATTGCTAACCCAGCCATGACTGATGCACTATTTTTTCAAACTATTAGAAGGAGCAGTTATACTTCCCTAATAGGGATAGAGAAGAGTAGTATATTCTTGGCTATAAGATTTTATTCCAGTAAAAATCTGGATGACCATATATTTTAAAATTCAAAGTTAGTTGAACATCAGATAATCAACCAATGTTAACACCACAATAATAAAATGAAGGATAAAAACAACATGACCATCTCAATGGATACAGAAAAAGCTTTTGACAAAATCCAACATCTTTTCTTGATTAAAAAGAAAAAACACTCAACAAACTCAGAAGGGAAGAACTTACTCAACATAGTAGAGGGCATCTATGAAAACCCCACAGTTAACATCATACTTACTGGTGAAAAACTGAATGCTTTCCCCCTAAGATCAGACATAAAGCAAGGAGATCTGCTTTCACCACTTCTAGAACTAGAAGTTCTAGCCAGAGCAATTACACAAGAAGAAGAAATAAAAGCATCCAGTTTGGAAGAAAGAAGTAAAATTATCTGTATTCACAGATGACATGATTTTATATATCAAATAGCCTTAAGAATACACACACACACACACACAAAGTATTAGAGCTGATAAACAAGTTCAGCAAAGTTGCAGAGTACAAGATCAATATACAAAAACCAGTTGTATTTGGATACACTGGCAATGAACAATTCAAAAATGAAATTAAGAAATTGTAACCCTCATATATTGGGAATGTAAAATGGTACTGCTCCTGTGGAAAATAGTCTGGAAGTTCCTCAAAAAGTTTAACATAGAGTTACCATATGACCCGGCAATTCTACTCCTTAGTGTATACTCAAGTGAATTGAACACATATATCTACACAAAACCTTGTACATGAATGTTCACAGCAGCATTATTCATAATAGCCAAAAAGTGGAAACAACCCAATGTCCACGAACTGATGAATGAGTAAACAAAATGTGGTATATCCATACAATGGAATATTATCCAACTATAAAAAGGAATGAAATACTGATATATGCTACAACATGAATGAACTTTGAAAACATTATCCTAAGTGAAAGAAGCCAGACACAAAAGGCCACATATTATATTATTCTTTTTATAGGAAATGTCCAGAATAGGCAAATCCATAAAGACAAAGGAGGATCCGGGGCTGGAGCTCAGGGAGGAATGGGGAGTTACTGCTTAATGGGCACGAGGTTTCTTTAAGGGAATGAAAGTGATCTGGAATTAGATGGTGGTATGATTGCACAACTTTTCGAATATACTAAAACCCACAGAATTGTATGCTTTAAAATGGTTAAAATGTTGAATTTTATGTTATGTGAATATACTCTCAAAAACAAAAAATCAATAGCTAAACAAAAAACCCATGGCTAGTTATGTAGAAATTTTACAGAATGAATATATTTCTTTTCAAGTTCCAATCATTAAGCTGACTGTTTTGGGCCGGCCCCATGGCTTGGCGGTTAAGTGCACGCGCTCCGCTGTTGGCGGCCCAGGTTCGGATCCCAGGTGCGCACCGACACACCGCTTCTCTGGCCATGCTGAGGCCACGTCCCACATACAGCAACTAGAAGGCTGTGCAACTATGACATACCACTATCTACTGGGGCTTTGGGGGGGAAAAATAAATAAATAAATAAATAAATTTAAAAAAAAAAAAGCTGTTTTAAAAAGCAATAGCTTTGGATGGATGGGTATTGAAGAAAAACAATTCTTTCAATAGCTGTAGCTATTGTTTCTGGCAATATACAGATGATCACAAATTTCTTAATGACTCTGCATTCTGATAGAGTTGCCAAACAAACATAAGTTTTTAATAAATCAGTATTTCCACCTTGATCTTTCATATGACCGTACTCAATAATGAAAACAATATTTTATAAGATTCACCTAGAAACGAGCAATTTTCCAATATGAAAAGAAGCATCTGAATGAATTAATTTAACAACAAAAGACTATGGAAGAAAACATGCCCTAGCAACTGGCTTCTTGTACTACAATCAGGGGCTCATTTATCTTAAACAAGTCAACTTTTGTAACACCCTCGGCACTGTATAGAATTCTGAGTGACAGTCAAACAGAGCTGTCAAGAAAGAAGGAAAACAATGGGAAATGTGAACTAGAATAAATTAAAAAAAAAGAAACTTGTAAGAGAACGCAGAATAGTCTGTGACAAGGAATTTTCCTTTAAAATAACCAGAAGCTATGTGAACACACTGAGCAAGTGAATGTCAATGGGGTGAAAAGTACTTAATAATACCCACACAGCATTTGTAATAGCATTTACCTGGCCCCCAACTAATTAAAAAAACCCATCTAAATCCTAAAAGACATTGAACAAAACCCCACAAAACCCTCATTCTCCTGTCAAATGCTGTTTGACAGATAAGTTGCTTACAAAATGAGTTCTACTGGTTTTTGCCTTCACTCATTTTCCCAGGTTCTTATTTGACAGTTTGTGTTAATAGTTTTAACAGCATATTAGAAGTTATACATTAATTCCGCTTTTGCTAGTTCTTTCTAAAATTATTAAAATTAAATAGGTACTAAGAAATTGAAATTTATATGATCCCTTTTTCCGTCAAAGAGATTGTATTATAAGAAGTTATTTTCGGTGTTTGTGGGAAGGGAAAAAAAATCCTTCTGATGACATCTTTTTCTAAGATGGAGCCTCTAATATTTTTGGACTCTCCTGGGAGTTCTCTTCCCTGTTCTGCCACTGATTTGTGTTGTGACCTTGGAAAAGTTTAAGTATAAAAAGACAAGTGCAAAGTGAAATTATGAAAACAAGACTTAACTGAGATCAAATGAAGAATAGAGATGGAGTGAGTCAAATGGCTGTGTAGCAACTGTCCTAGTAACTCAACAAAGTGACCAGATAGCAGTTTGGTTTGAAAGGAATTTCAAATTACTTAGCTGTATACTGAGATTATTTCTTTATATAGTATTATAGGAAACTCAAAGTCTGCCTAGGAACAAGAAATGTAGTAAGAATCTAATGATATTAGTCAATCTTCTCTTGCTCTCTATCTTGCAGCTTAAGAAATTGTGACTGTTACAGAGGAGAAAAAAAGCTAATTTGATATTATAAAGCAAGGAAGCCTTAGATACACTGCAATAAACATCTTAAAATCACAGCCTTACTTTATTGCCATTGTATATCCGCAAATCTGAAACCAAATTATGCATATAACCTAGCTCTATTCAGTTTGTAGGATTTAGCTAAATAAATATATCTGTTGGACAGACGTCATTTTTAAAAGCCCAATAGCCAGAAATAATTCTTGAAATCCACTGGAAACAAAGAACAAATAAGAAACTATGCAATGAAGTAATGGTAGGGGAAAAAAAATCTCGTAAGTTGGTAATAGTATGATCTTATCTAAATGTAATCTTCATAAGCGTCCTGGGCATTACAATTTTTATTTCAATTAAATAGCATTCAATTTCAATGCTATTTGCATTTTTATGGCAGAAATATCTATTACAGTCCCAACAGGAAAGATAAAGTGCCTGATGACACTGAACAGAGGAAGCTAGTAGAATTAATTTTGTGAAAATATAAGACATTTGAAACCCATTTAGCTGTATAAAGCATGTTGAAATTTCACTTTTAGAAGTACATCCTCAACTGGTGTTGATAGGAGAACTTTAGGTAACATGTGGAGGATAAGAAATGGCAGTGATAAAGGATAAATTTTTAAAGGGTAAAGTCATGACTTTCACACAGATATAAAATGAATGTGTGTCAACAATTTTATTTAACTCAATTAATGAGGGACCAGTAAGGCATTAGAACTGGTTCAAAGGAAAATTCAAAGAACCACGCGTACATAGGCAAATAAAGCATGCTGAAATATATTTACAAATAGATACAAAACAGGTCAATACGAAGGGCAATGATCAATTGCATTCTACTAGACACAACTGGTTTGCATTTCTATGGACAAGAATTATTTGCATTATTATTAATTTTCTACAATCTACAGCGCTGTAAAATAGTTCAGTGACAATAAAAAGCAGAGATAATCCAGAACACTCAGTCATCTTTTTTGGGGGGTTAGGGTGCATTGCAAAGTCTTTCACAATTTTTCTCCACAGAAAAAATATTATTTGTTAATTAGGGAAATATGCAAAGAAAAGGATATTCTGATAATGTGGTTTCCCAAAAGATGCTACATTTGCATCTGTTATACCCATGGTTATAAATAAAGGTAGTCTCTATCCCTGAACTCACAAAAAGAGAGAGATTTGCTTTGCTCTAGGAAATGGTTACTCTGAAGGGTAGAATCCTACCTAAAATTACTCAAGAACCCAAAATTTAAATAAGTGCTCACCAACAAAAAACCTACTGTGGAGCCAATAGTACATTTTAAAACAATGGGAATATTTTAAAACCTTCTTTCATTTGACTTTTTAAGTGAGATTATTTTATTAACAATATTTTTAAACTCAAAAGTGTTTTGCAATTTATTTGAAAGGCCCAAGTTATGCTTTTCTCTGCCCTGGAGCAGTTTCTGCCCTCCTCTCTGCTGATGGGGGGACTTGGGGTCTTGTTTTGCTTTGGTTTTGACTAGTTATCTAATTTTCAAAAAAGGGACCACGATGTATGTTGAAAGACAAACGACAAAACTTGATTTTAGTCCTTAGCTGTAACTGTGATACTACAAAGCAAAGGTCTGCTGAACCACATCTATAAGCAATCTTGGACTTGATGCCCACAATTTGGAGTACACAGATTTGGTAGCATTTGGAATTTTTGTGTGTATATATGCATGCTTCCGAATACTCCTTTAACTCCTGATTTCTTATGGTTAATAGCATCCACAATGGCACAGAGAAACTGCCATTTAGATATAAATCAAAGCCTTGGGGCATACAAAATTTTGTACATGAAAAAATGGACATAAGCCAGCAACCTGAATCTAAAAATTTACCTGAATCTTTAGGTGTTATGCATGGTGTTTTCACTTACCATTCTTCATAACCTAAATTAAAACTGCCTGTAAAAGCCATCAACTTTTACATGGTATTACTGTCCCTACCAGATCATAATCTAATAGGGAGAGTAAATAACATAAAGGAGGTGCGTTCACAGAGAGCAAATCTTTAATTAGAGTTCATTTACATTCCTGTTATCGTCTCCATTTGTAAATTTGTTCTCTGGAGTTCCTGATGAGTAAGACTTGTTAATGCTTGCAGTGGCCCAGAAATGCCCCAAGGAGGCATCAGAATTCTCCGTGCAATGATAGGTTTTACACTGAACCAATTAGAATCTAAAAGTATTCTCTACCCTTACATGCCCTGAACTGATTCATGCCAGGTGTGGGGAATGAGGGCCAATCTTCCTGCTGTATTCACTTATCTCTAAAACTGCTAGGCTTCTCCCAGAGGAGTAGAACTAACAATCCCCTCAAGAATAGAACACCCAGAAATGGCTCACGTTGAGTCCAAACCAGCCTTTGTCCTGAAGACCTCTTCAAGGATGAGTTGGTTTGGAACACATGTATTTTGTTTAGGTAACACCCTGAAGAGACTTGGCCAAAGCGGATCCCTCAAAATCCTACTGCCCAGGGTCTTATAATAGCATAGTTTAGGAGTTAAGATTGTGACTCTGGAGTCAGACTGATAGAATTCAAACAGTTCCACCATTTATTAGCTTTGTGATTTGGGGCAAATTAATTAAACTCTTTGGGCTTCAGTTTCCTCATTTGTGAAATGGCAATAATAATTATACCTTCTTTATAGGATTCTTGTGTAAATCTAATGAGTTAATATTTATACAATGCCTAGAACAGTGCCTAGTACTTAATAAGTGTACACAATATTAGCTACTACTACTATTATTGTTATTATTTATCATCATCATCATCATCATTATCATTATTATTATTTCCATTTCCCTCCATGACTAACCCATGTTCTTTGGGCTTACAGTAGATGACCACTACATATAAGAATATATTTACCAACATGCCTTGCCCAGAGGTAAGCCAGTATACCCCTTTTAGGAAGCACATTGGTCAAAGCTGAATGTATTTCCGTTCTATTCTACCCAAAATCCTGCTTTGTGATAAACAATTGAAAGTATCCCATTCCCACTTCAAATGCATAATTAGCACCCTGCCTTGCTGGCAAGTTTTTAAAATGAAACTAAACTCAGTAACTAAGGTTCTCAATGTTCCATTAAACATATATTGGCTGAATGAAAAAAATTAACACATATTTATTGAAAACCTATTTTATGCCAGTTACTAGGGATTCAAAGAAATTTAAGCCACTGTTTCTCCCCTGCAAGAGCTTACAGTCTAGTGGAGAGAGGCAAATAAATACATGATTACCCTACAGTGTACTAAACGCAGTTTTCATAAGAAATTTGCATTGGCTCTATTCATGCTTTTTTCCAGGGCTGTTAGCTAGAGCAAGGTTCTTGGCAAAACAGTGAGGTAGGCACAGTTTGTCTTTGGCTCCTTCCCTCTCCCCTTAAGACATGCCTTTTCCCTCATCAGGAAGTCACTTCCTCCTCTAGGCAACTCTGAGTCCAGTTCTAGGATTGGGAACAGATGGTTATAATCCCTGCTGATAGGTTTGTTGCTCATAATTTAAGGATTTTCCCCTTCTGAGCATAACTGCATTTTTGTAGGGAACCTACACCTACACCTACACCTGAAGGGTAAACCTAGAACACCCTTCAGGAGCTCAAGGAATGAATCTCCACAGAAAGAATTTCAGGCGGCAGGCTAGCTGGGAAGAGAGGAGTCTCTAAGCAATGGCCAATTTTCATTCTTTGACTGTAATTGTTTCTGCTCTATACCTCTTTGTTTTATTGCCCATGCTTTCTTATAAGAGCTGTTTTCTCTAGAATAGATTGTAGAGCTTTTCAATTGCTTGCGTTCTTGCTATATATATGATTGGGCAAATGGAATACTCAACCTTCAATCTATTTTGTCTCATTCTAACAGTATGTTTCAAGCCCCCTTTTCCACCAAACTCAACTATTATGCTTCATATTCACCATAGAACTCCCACTTCTTGTGTTAAATTAAAACATGCAAACCTTTAATGGGGAAAAGGCATATTTTATTCGTTAATGAAAAGACATGTTTTCCTCACAGTGCTTTCTATTCAAAGGTTCGTGCTGTAGCATTATTGTGTGTGTTTTTGTCCTGCATAAGAGGAGCGGGTTCTAACAGGCTAGCCCCATTATTAGAATTTGTCTCTTTTCATGCATAAGAAGTTCATTCTTTTAGAAGTTAATCCTTTTCTTTAAAAGGGACATATTGTCTCTTTAGAAATTAATCAGTTTTTGCCTTTACATTTTGTCCTAAATTGCTGCATAGCATTGTTCCACTTTATAAATCATTTGTCATAGCTAAATGGAGGTCCATGAATTGCTGCAGCTGCCTTTAAGTGGGCATTTTTCTTCGGTTCATAGACTAGGCACTGTTTGTATCCATTTTTCATAACACTTTTTAAAATTCCAATGATGGTATGAAAGAATATTCATTTTCCATTGGAATTTAAAGTTGAATGGTAAAGAAGGAAAATAAAATCATTTATATGTAAATAATAGCACAAAGAAATTACTCAATTTATGAAATTCAAGAATTTCTGAATACTTAGCTGTAAAATCTTTTATTTTTCCATTAACTTTCATTATAATTTTTAGTAGTATATGAATAACAGTTGTTCCTTTCTTTCTTGGAAAGCACTTGGGAAGCAGTTGGGAATTTTATCAGACATTCCTAAAGAATTCAGTAAATGTGAGTCCTCCAAAGCATTAACCAGATTGATTTTTTGCTTTGGTAATTCCATTATGGTGAATGTAGTGAGCATCACTGGATGATGAAGTATACCTCTATCTGGAAGGCAGGAGCTAGAATGATATTTAGTCTATGATTTCTTTAGTCACCAGCTATGGGAAAAATGCAGTAGAGAGGAAGAAAACAGTAGGAGAAAAATCAGAAGGAATAGAACTTATTTTAGTTTAGGTATAGTCAGTATCAACAAATGCAAGTCCATCTTCAAAAACTATCTATTAACGTTTATTTACTTTTTCATTTGAGCCGGGTCAGATAGTGCCTGAAAGAAAGAAGAGATATTCTCCTAGCTCTCCCTTGTCTTCAGATGATCTGGAAACATTCTGCATTGGTGAGATGACAATAGGACCCAGTCATATTAGTCTTCCCTGGTAGCTCAGAAAAGATAGTTGCCTACAACCAAGCAGTATTCACAACACAGAGAAGCAGGCCTTAGAATCATAGAACCTTGAGATTAGAAGAACTCTAAAAGTTGTCAAAGCCAATCTTCTATTGAATGTTTAAATATTCTACATCTTGATAAGTGATTGTCCAACCCATATGCCTCACAGTGTCAATGACCAGATTCTTACAACCTCCTGCTGTGAACAATTTCCTCAACTCCATGGTTGCTGACTACTAGAAGACCTTCTGCCCCAAAAGAAACAACAATAAAAAAACAGCTTTTCTAGGCAAGACCTGTGTATTTTCCAATGATGGAATTGAAAGATAATTATTTCCTCATTTTGCCCCCCACCTAGATTCCTGTGTCTGTAGTCTCAAATATGAAGAAATGATATTTTCTCTTCCATATCTATTTGGCTCTAATGTATAATATTTGTCACCAAAGTGCACAGCTATTAATGAGCATACTGTTCCAGTAATTCCTTAAATCATTGATTCAAAGTTTAAGTCCCTCTCTGTAAGATAAAAATACATAAAAATGACTTGCAAATACATAAACAAATAAATAATATTAGATATAGGTAGGAAAAAATTTAGACATTACAGAATGAAGTATTCAGTATAATAGAGGGGATTATGAAACTCATAAAATATCCAAAATACCAAAGTGTACCTCTTGGATAACTAGAAGCTATAGAGTTGTTGTTAAAGTAGATTTCTCATTTTCCAGTTAGACAGCCAGACATCACTCTTCTTCAACTAAGCCTTAAATACATAATTCCATTTTCCTGCTCTTTGTCTAGTTCATGCTTGTGTACTAAACAAGAGCTACATTTAACTTGTTACTAAAGTTTCCTTTTTCTAGTTTTTAAATTTTTTCAATGAAGACCTAGTTTTACTTGCACATTTTTCACAAGCATCAAATAGTGGGTGATCTTTCAAGCTTGAACAGTAACAGTTGTATCGCTGAGGAAGGATTTCTTGTTTCAAATGGTCTAGGTAATGATTTACAGCTATTTTTTGGTAATTCTCAAAATGACAGCTCCTTGAATTTTCTGTGTGCAGAAAAATTTGCTGGGCTGGCATCTTTCAGACCCTGGGAGGTTCATCCCAATTCTCAGCGTGTGGGAACAAGGAAATGCTCTGAAATCCTTACTCCAGAAGGAATTGACCTGTCCACATTATCTTGTGATACATGTGAATGTTTGATGAGGTTTCCCTAAATGTCTGTGGCCTCCTGAGGCCTGGAATTTGTGGGCCAGGGCTACACTATGAGTTGGGTGAAATTACTTATAGGCCTTGGGCATTCTAAGACCAAACCTGATAAATTGACCTATAATGAGAGTTTAGTTCCTCTAAAGAAAACTAACAATACTTCACAGTAGCTATCTTTATATAGTACTCAATAAATGGTTGTTAAGAAGTAGAAGGGATGCAAAAAGCAGTAAAATAAGAATTAACAACCTTTTAAAATTCTGAATATTATCAGAAATTACATATGGATGCCACTGGCTATTGGAAAGCATAAGCTGGGGTAAAAAAAAACATAGAAAAGAAAGAGTAAAGGGGGAGAGGAAGAAAGAACATAACAGACAATGTAGGAGTGAGGTAGCAAGAAATTTTTTAAAAGAGAGGAAAAGAAAGTGTATTTAATATACCTTTTCAAT